>NC_058410.1:56267612-56382911 GCF_002201575.2 Neomonachus schauinslandi | reverse complement strand
CTCCCCGCCGAGCAGGGAGCCCGATGCGGGACTCGATCCAGGGACTCCAGGATCATGACCTGAGCCGAAGGCAGTCGCTTAACCAACTGAGCCACCCAGGCGCCCACACATGTTTTAAATAGAAGCCTGAAAAGCCCAATTTTCTGCTCGCCTTTTTTTTAAACCCTTAAACTAATATAAATAGTTGAGAAAAAATTCAATTTCCTCCCCTTTCTTTTTTTTAAATATCTTAACTAGTAAATTATGATCAATTTTAGGAGAATATTGCAAGCTTAAACTATATGCAGGTTTGTTTTTTTCCTGATCAATCTCCTTCCCCACACATTTTTAAATATATCTGAACTGGTAAATTATGCTCAATTATAATAGAGTATTGTGAGCTTAAACTACATGCAGGTTTGTTTCTTACAGACCAGGTAATAGTCCAAGTGCTGCCAACTAGTCTAGCTTTGGTGGCTTCACAAGTCACGTAGGATCTTTCTATTTTACGGCTCATTCCCAGACTGCTGCCTATCCTCAGCATAACCTTGAATTGCTCTCCACCATAACTGCATTCCTAATTATTAAGGAATTAACCCGAGTCACAAGCATCAATTCTCTTAATATTCCAATTGTCAGAGCTTAGTCATAGGACAACAAATAAATTCACTGTAAGCTGGAAAATGTAGTCTGTATTCTGGTTAGGTGTCAGAGTGGTAACTTTAGAAGAAGAAAACAGATATTCGGGAAAACATAGCAAGTCTTGGTCATATCATCCTTGCCAAATTTTGAGTAAATAAAAATAATTCAAAATTGTTTTTAATGGTTTTTCTTTACCACTTAATCCTTTGGCCCTGTTTTGCTTCTAGAAGTTGCTTCTCTAAGCATTGACTCAGGCTCTAGTCCTTGTTCCTCACATCATCTTGGATCTGTCCTTAGCTCTCCTATCTACGAGCCAATCAGTGTTTTCCTGAATCAAGATAAATTCATTTTAGATTTTTTAAAAATGGACTCAGTTTATAAAATAAACCTACAGGTTTCCATAATTATATAAATAAATGATTGAAAAAATGAATGGGGGAGAATAGACAAATCTTCCATGCAGAAGGATTCCAAATAACTTACGCAGATACTTCGTTCTCAGTGAAGTAGAGCATAACTCCACACTCTTTAAGAATGGGCTATGCATCATGACTTCCTTCCAAAGGGTGGAGTATAGAAGGGAGAGGAAAAAGAATAACTTTACAGTGGAGAAAGCCAACAAACACTACTTTAGCCAGGTGATCAACAGTGATAAGTCATGTTGTTAGTGTGTACCCTTGCTAGGACGTAATAAGAAATGGCACTTTACCTCTGTAGTCTTCCTCCCAAAGACCCATAACCCCAGACTAATCATGAGAAAAACATCAAACAAATCCCAGTTGATGGAAAGTCTACAAAACAGCTGATCAGGTATTTCATCACTTTCAATATCATCAAAAATAAGGAAAGTCTAAGAAACTTACATCTCAGAAGAGCCTGAGAAGACATCAAATTGTCTTAGTCTGTTCAGGCAGTATAATGAAATATTGTGGTCTGGGTGGCTTATGAAGAACAGAAATTTATTTCTCACAGCTTTGGAAGCTGGAAGTCTGAAATCAGGGTGCCAGGATGTTTGGGTGAGGGCCTCCTCCTGGGTCTCAGACTTCTTGTATCCTCACAGGTGGCAGTGATCCCTCTCTAGGATCTCTCTGCAATCTCTTTTTATCAGAGCACTAATCCCATTCCTAGGGGCTCCATCCTCATCACCTAAGCACCTCCCACAGGCCCCCATCCTAATACTGTAACACTGGGCACTAGGACTTCAATTTTTCAAGTGTGAGACACACACATTTCAGACCACAGCAACAATAAAATGTAACATGATGTTCTAGATGGGATCCTGGAACAGAAGCGAGAACTCTGTTTCTCTATTTTTTTCTTAGTAAAAACCGAGGGACTCTGAATAAAGTGTGGACTTCAGTGAATAATAATGTATCCATATTTTTTCATTATTTGTGACAAATGCACAATATTAATGTAAATGTACATTACATGTAATGTAAAATGTTAATAATTAGGGAAACCAGGTTGGGAGATATGGGAACTCTATATAGCTTTTTTTCTGCATATCTAAAACTATTTCAAAATTTAAAAAAAAACAAACAAACCTTTATTTTACAAATGGGAGGCTCTAAAAAAAGATACTCATTGCCTGTAATTTGCAAAGCACAACTTAACTAGGAAAAATGAGAGGATAATTTCCTAAGAAATTTCAGTTAAGTATTCTAAAAAAACTTGGGAATTTTCATAGAAAAGTCTTATCCAGGTGTATTATTACAGGATTATCTACTGTTATAAGACTATTAGTTCAAAGGCCCTTCGAAGGATTTTCCAAGGACAATAACAAAAAGACAATATTTAAAGAAAACAAATTAAACAAAGTTTTGTTTATTTACAATGACTGTTTTGAATGAAATTCTCATATTATGGAAACAAAAATGAGATCCTAAAAAACTGATAACTCAAATATTTATACAGGGACAATTAGCTAATAATTCTAAGAAAAAAAAAGAGTTATATCCCAATTTTATTTATTATACCAAAATAAATTTCAGGCAGATCAAAAATTTAAATAACAATAAATATATCTGAGATTTAAATAGCCACAATAATAACACCACTATGTAAAAATGTGGAAGAAGATTTTATGAATATTCTTGGACTGGGAAACTTTCTAAGCATAAGAAAAATGGAAAATCATAACGCAAAAGTATATAAGTTTGAATACCCAAAATTTTAGTCTTTCTTCTTGACTGAAGAAACAGCATAAACAAAAGCAAATTAAAAACTGTAAAAATATATTTTCAGCATTTATGACACATTTGGGGTTAATTTCCCTAGTAGATATAGCTTTCACAAATGGTGTCAAAAAATAAAACAAAGCAATGAAATAGAAAACATTGAAAATGGTGACTATAAGGAAGAATTAAGAAAAGGAAAATCCAATAATTTTGGTGGAAAAGTTACTTTATGGTGACTATCTCTAGCAATGGGTACCGATATTTGGTTTCCATGTTTTGTTTTGTTTTTTAATTAATCTTGAATTTGTCTTCAAATCTCATTTTTATCCCTTTTCCCCAACTTGAAATACAGATTTACATAAAGACCCCAAGTTTGGATATTAAAGCATCTTTAAGTATACTTGATGATCATCTATAAGCATTTTCCTTCCCATTCAAATATTTTAAACAGTTCTTTTCACTTTCAAAAAATAAAATGATTCTCTGGTTTCAGAAAAACAAAGTTTATTCATCCAAGGACCAATTATTTTAGGAAGTTTTAAGGGTATGAAAGCAAGGGTACTCAAAGTACATTATCAACTATAAAAAGGATTATTATCACCTCCTACAATGCCTTAATATTACTTGTTTCAACAACAAGATTTGCCATTAGTATAATTGCTGCAAAGTAGTCTTTAGTGAAATATTTTAAGCAGGCAGTAAGGTGTGATTATATACATTATTACACACCACAAAGTATGGGGGGAAAACTTTTAACAGGGATTCTTCAGTGCCTGTAATTTATTTTCCTCTCAAAATTCCCATTACATTCTCAAATATTATAAATTAGTCCAACCCACAGTAAAAGCTTCAAACAGGGGATCTTTTGAAAGATAAAAGAATGAGCCATCATCTAAGTATTTCCTGAAATAGAAGTAATCTATGTTATGTCGTGTAGAAGAAACACTTATGTAGTAATTAATTTAATTCTAGAACAAAATATTATGCAGTGGGAAGTCTACTGGACAGAAGTAGAACATTTATGGAGCCTCTGACTTATTACATGACTCAGAAAGAAGCAGCCTGAATATCCTACTTGCAAAGTGAAAGGCCTAAGTGGAAACTTAATGGAAAGCTTTTCTGACTTTTAAGTCAGGAGCATGAATCTGAGCCACTAGATGGCTGTTTCTCAATTTTGGGTAGTAACTAGTTACCACAAATCCACAGAGCAATGAGAGAGCTAATGACTTCCCTCACTGCTGACTACTCTACATCTGAACACACTATACTTAACTATACTCGCTCTTTCAGGAAGATATTAATTCTGCTTATTAGAATGTGAACCACCACTGCCTACAATCTCGTGTGTATAAGCTTGTGCAGGGATCCTTCTCCCCACATTTCCTCTATGCTTTGAAACTGGAGCCATGTCATCTCTTCCTGTATTTAGGCCCCTCTGAGATCCAGATATATGATGTTTTTAAATATATCATAATAGCAAAATGCTCCTCAAATTCTCTTGCCCTAGTTGGTTGCTGAAACAGATGTTCAAGCCTTGATCCACGCTAACCCACTCTAGCACATTTAGAGTCCCAAATCAGCAGCAGCCAGACTCTGGAATTCCTTTGCTGCTCCCAGCCGTGAGTGGGTCTAGCAAGGCCCTGGACACCTGCCCAGTGAGTACTATCTCTCACCTACCCCCTCATTCTACCTGTACAATTTTGGTATAATTGCATGCTTGCCTCATTTCCCTTACCCCAGTCTAATGTAATTGGGACCATGAAAACCTGCCTAAACATTTCTAGTCCTGTCTCCTAAGAAATTAAACCTTATGGTTGTACCTCCAACCACTGCTTGGGGTTTCACTTCAACACAGATATCAACATCCTTGCATAAACCAAACTCTGCATAGAGTAAAACAACTGCCCAGGCTATTCTGTTGCCCACATGGGATCCCTTTTGCTTATGTCAACAGCCTGAAGTGGGTCCAGGTATACTAGGCCTCCTTGGACATTGTGATTTGGCCATAATCTTTGGGGACTCCCACTAAGCTAACTGGTCCAAATTGAGCCCAAAATATTCCCAGTGCTACCACCAGTCTATTGGTAAAGATCAAAAATGCTTTATACCTAAATTCACATAAGTTATGACACTTAGATCTGACAAATATCCTCTTCCCTATTTAACTGGGTTTCTGTCATGTTCTAGAACTAGATATTAGCCTTATACATGGAAAAGTTTTTTCTCTGCGTACAAATTACAATGTCTTTATGACATGGCTAGATGAAATAGCAAACAAAAAATAATTTATTCCGAAGCCGTCCCATGTCCTATTTTACTTTAGATATTCTCCCTCTTACCTAAACACTCCTACAATTTAAATGATTTGACTATTATTCATATGTCCCAGATAATGTGGCTTGTGTGTACTTGTGAAAAGTATATTTAGAGCTATAAAAACTATTTGAGTTTTCACATTTTCTCAGTAATTCAAACCTCTAAAGAACAATGAAAAGTGAACTCTTTTTGAGCGATTAATAACACATATTCCACAAAATTGACACAAAATAACATATTTTGTAGAATTTCATTATCTATGCATTAATTGCTACTTTTTTTAAAGAACAAAATTTCCATATTAGGACAATTCATTTATGTTTAATAATGGCCATACTGTAATATTCGTCACTATCAATTTTGTTTACATTATATTTTCTTTTATTATGCTCATTAATAGTTTAATAAGCAGACTTAAATCATTGGAAATGTAGTACTAAAATCTTTGCCTCACTTATCTAGTTTTGTTACTTTAAAAATTAATCTCAATTCTATTCAGCACCTTCTGTACCTATAGTATAGGAAATGCTTAATCAAAATAATAAATACCTTCATAAAGCTAAAATATAATTAAGCGTATACAAAATGAAAATCTAGGGAGTGATGGCAGCATGAGTCCTTCCTTCTTTCTCTCCTCTTTAATTTACAACTAATCGGGCATCCACAATGAAAAAAAGGCACCGCTGCACAGTGTACCAGGACACCCAAGAGATCCATCCATCTGTGCACACAAAAATGGGGGGATAATACTGGGAGGAACCTGGGGGAATGAAAGACATGGCGGTGGAGTTGGCAGCAACCGAGGTGCTGATGGCAGAGAAAGTGGTGGTCAGTCTGACAGTGAACCTGCACCACCTTTCTGGCAGAGAGGATGGAGACTGAAGGCAGTAAGTGGGGGACTGCCAGCCATTCTCTGCAGCTGGAGAGACCAGTTGCTCTCTCTCTGAAGAGAGACTACAGTGTGTGAGGGGAGAAACAGGACAGGGAAGTAGACAGATAAAAACTAAAGGAAAGCATCTCCTGCAGTCAGCCCGCAGATGCAAGTGGACCACCCATGAATCCCACCACCCTTTGCCTTTTTTTTTTTTTTTTAATGCACAGTACTCCCAAACTTAGCAGGGAGTCAGCACCAGTAAGAGAAACCAAAAATTTGTGCTATAGCTCCACCTTCTGGAAAACAAAAGGAAGGCTCCTCACTACCAATCTGTTGAACTGTTAGCATCAAACTAAACAAAACCTTGCCTCAATAAGAAAGTGTTGGCTACTTCAAACGTGGCAGCAGAGGCAGTTCTCATCAAATACTATGAAAAATCATGGTAATGTTGTATCACAGAAAGAAAATGACAATTTTCCAGCAACAGAACCCAAATACATGTATTATTGTAAACTAACTGGTAAAGAAGTTAAAATAGCTATTATGAAAAAATTCAGTGAGCTACAAGAAAACTCAGAAAGACAATGACCTCAGGAATAAAATTAACAAATAAAATGAGTATTTTACCAAAGAGACTGACATTCTTAAAAAGAACTAAACAGAAATTCTATAGCTGCAGAATTCAATAAATGAGATGAAGAATGCATTAGAATACATTCATATGGGATAGACATTGGGGAGGGTATGTACTATGGTGAGTGCTGTGAATTGTGTAAGACTGATGAATCACAGACCTGTACCCCTGAAACAAATAATGTATTATATGTTAATAAAAAAGAATACATTCATATGAGCAGATCATATGAAAGAGAGAATTAGTGAGTTTAAAGATAGAAATATAGAAATAATTCAGGTGAAAGAGGAGAGAGACCTAATATTTTTAAAAAGTGAAGAAACCCTATGAGAATTTCTTATTTGGCTTCATTAAAAAAGCAAACACAAGAATACAGGTATCCCAGAAGGAGAAGAGAGGGAAAATGGGATAGAGACTGCATTTAAAGAAATAGTAACTAAGAACTTCCCAAACCTGGGGAAAGAACCGTATATACAACTCCATGAAACTAATGGAACACCTTATTATCTCAACACATAAAACCTTCACCAAGACACATTATATTAAAACTGTCAAGTCAATAATAAAGAACTTTAAAGGCTGCCAGGGGAAAAAAGACAACAACCTACAAAAGTACCCTCATTAGACTATCAGCAGATTTCTCAGCAGAAACTACAGGCCAGAAAAAAGTGGAATGACACAGTCAAAATATTGAAAAATTAAAAAGTGCCCGCCAAGAATACTCTATCTGGCAAAGTTATCCTTCAGATATGGAGGAGATATAAAAGCTTTCCCACAAACAAAAAGCTGAGGAAGTTTACCATCACTAGACCACTACTAGACCTGACTTACAAGAAATTTTGAAAGAAATTCTTCAGACTGAAAAGACAAAAACACACAAAACTCTGATGAAGGTGATCAATAGTCAGTCAAAATTAGAATATCATAGCTTTTTATGTATATTTAACTCAACAGTAGATAAGAGAGTAGATAAGATAAGTAGAAAAGAGCTTTGAAAATAAGTATAGTTACTACAACTTGGTAACAAAATCACAGCATAAAAAGAGATCATTTGTGATAATAAAAATATAAAAGGTAAGAGTAAAAGGATGGAATCCTATAGGAAAATGAAGATAAATTACTATCAGCAGGATAAAAAACTATTTATATATATATATATGAATATAATATATATATACGTATATATGATGTTTTTTATAAACCTCAGGGTAACCACAAAGCAAAATTCTAGAGCAGAGACACAACACATAAAAAAAGGGGAGACTGAAAAATTTACCCTGGAGAAATGCCAACTTACAAGGACAGACAGAAACAGAAGGAAAAAGAAAGAATGGAGAGAATAACCAAAAGGCAAAAGAAAAAAATGGCAGTAGTAAATCCTTACATATTATTCATCACCCTAAATGTAAATAGATTGAACTCCCCAATCAAAGACATAGAGCGGCTGGATAGTTTAAAAAAATAGGCAAGATCCAACTTTATCCTGCCTACAGGATAAAAGATGATATTCCAAGCAAATGGAAACAAAATGAAGGTGGGTGTAGCCATACTTGGACAAAAAACTTCAAGCCAAAAAGGGTAACAAGAGACAAAGAAGGTCATTATATAAGGATAAAAGGGTCAACACATCAAGAATCAAGAAAGTATAACAATTGTAAATATATACACCCTCAACACCTGAGCACCAAAATGTATTAAGTAATTATAACAGATCTTAAGAGAAATAGACAACACCAATGCAATAAGGAAACATTGGAATTGAAACAATGAAACTAAGTTGAAACTTTAGAATAAATGGACTTGAAAGACATATACAGAATATTCCATCCAACAGCAGAATATACATTCTTATCAAGTATACATGAAACATTCTCCGGGATAGATCATATGATAGGCCATAAAACAAACCTTAGCAAATTTAAGAAGACAGAAATATACCAACAATCTTCTTTGACAATGGCATGAAACTAGAAATCAACAAGAGGAAAGTAATAAGGTCTACAGATTCATGGAAACTAAATAACACATTTCTAAACAATTATTGGGTAAAAGAAGAAATAAAAAAGGAAATAAAAATTATCTCAAATGAAAGTGAAAACAAACATATCAAATGTTGTGGGATACAGCAAAAGCAGTTCTGGGAAGAAAGTTTAAAGCAATAAACACATATATTAAAAAGCTAGATATATCTCAAATAAACAATCTAACTTAACACCTCAGGAACTAGAAGAACAGATTAGGCCCAAAAGGATATAATAGGAAATAATAAGGAATTAATAAGGACCAGAGCAAAAATCAATGGAATAGAGGAGAAATTACAATTGATGTTACAGAAATACATAGAATAATAGACTGCTATGAACAATTATGTGCCAATAAATTACATAACCTAGAAGAAATTGATACATTTCTAGAAACACATAACCTATTAAAGCTGAATCAGGAATAAATAGAAAATCTGAACAGATTAGTAATGAGTAGAGAGACTGAATCAGTAATAAAAAAAAAAAACTCCCAACAAAGAAAATTTTTTCAGGAACAGATGGTTTCACTGGAGAATTCTACTGAATATTTAAAGAGGAGTTAACACCAATTCTTTTCAAACTCTTCCAAACTCTCGAGGAAAAGGGAATATTTCCAAACTTATTCCATGAGGCATTACTTTGATACCAAAACCAGATATAAGGATACTACAAGAAAATAAAACTATATATCTGATGAATACAGATGCAAAATTCTCAACAAAATATTAGCAAGTCTAACTTAAGAACACATTACAAGGACACACCATGACCAAGTGAGATTTATCCCTGAGATACAAGAGTGGTTCAACATGCACAAATCTATAAATGTAATACACCACAACAATAAAATGAAAGATAAAAAATCATATGATCATCTCAATAAATGCAAAAAAAGCATCTGATAAAATACAACATTCTTTCATGATAAAAACCTTTAAAACATTGGATATAGAAGGAAGGTATCTCAACATAATAAAGGCCATATGTGACAAACCCACAGCTAACATTACACTCAATGGAGAGAAATTAAAAGTGCTTCCCCTTCAGAAACAAAGTAAGGATTTCTACTCTAACCATTCCTATTCAAATTAGTACTAGAAGTCTTTACCAGAACAAATAGGCAAGACAAAAAAATAAAAGGCATCCAAATAGGCAAGGAAGACATAAAACTGTAATTATTTGCTGATGATATGATCCCATATATAGAACATCACAATCAGTGAAAAAACTGTTGGAGTTAATCAACAATTTCAGTTAAGTGGCAGGATACAAAATCAACATACAGAAATCATTTGCATTTATTTACAGTAACCATGAAGCATCCAAAAAATAAATAAATAAAACTGTCCCATTTGCAACAATATTAAAAATAATAAAATACTTAGGAATAAATTTAACCAAGGAAATAAAAGATATGTATAATGAAAACTACAAAATTTTGCTGAAAGAAATTGAAGATGACAAACAAATGGAAAGATATCTTATGTTCATGGATCAGAAGAATTAATATTGTTAAAATGACCATACTACCTAAAACAATTACAGATTCAATGCAATCCCCATCAAAATACCAAAGGCATTCTTCAAAGAAATAGAAAAAATAATCCTAAAATTTGTGTGGAACCACAAAAGATCCAAATAGCCAAAGCAATCTTGGAAAAAAAAAAAAAAAAGAACAAATCACTTCCAGATTTCAAACTACACTAAAAGCCATAGTAATAAAAACAGTAGAGTACTGGCACAAAAATAGGCACATTGACCAATCAAATAGAGAACCCAGAATTAAACCACAGCATATAGAGTCAACTAATATTCAACAATGGAGCCAAGAATATCCAGTGGGGAAAGGATAGTGTCTTCAATAAATAGTGCAGGGAAAACTGGAGAAACACATGGAGAACAATGAAATTGGATCCTATCTCACACCACTCACAAAAATTAACTAGAAATGGATCAAAGACTTAAGCTTAAGACCTGATACCATAAAACTCCTAGAAGAAAACATAGGGGAAAAGTTCACTGATACTGGTTTTGGCAGTAATTTGGGGGTCATGATGCCCAAAGCACAAATAAAAATAAAACTCAACAAATGGGACTATATCAAATACAGAAGCTTCTGCACAGCAAAAGAAACAACAAAATGAAAAGAAAACCTACAGAATGGGAGAAAATTTTTGCAAATCACATATCAGATAAGGGTTAAAATCCAAAATGTATAAAGAACTCAGTCAACTCACTAATAAAAAAAATCTGATTAAAAAATGGGCAGAAGAACGAAATAGACATTTCTCCAAAGAGGACATCAGAAAGGCCAACAGACACATGAAAAGATGCTTAACATCACTAAGCATCAGGGAAATATCAAAACCATAATGAGATATTACCTCACACCTGTTGAAATGGTTATACTCAAGAAGAGACAACAGATGCTAGTGAGGATGTGGTAAAAAGGGAACCCTTATATACATTGTTGGTGGAAATGTATATTAATCCAACCACTACGGAAAAACAATATGGAGGTTCCTCAAAAAATTAAAAATAGGTCTACTATATGATCCAACAATTTCATTTTTGCGTACATGCCCAAAGAAAATGAAAACATAGTTTTGACAAGATATATGCACTCCCATGTTTACCACAGCATTATACACAATAGCCAAGATATGGAAATAACTCAAATGTTCATCAACAGATTAATGAATAAAAAAGATATGGTACATATACACAATGGGATATTATTCAGCCATGAGAAAGGAAGATATCTTCTCATCTGCAAGAACATGGATGGACCTCAAGCACATAATGCTAAGCAAGATAAATCCGAGAAAGTCAAATAGTGTCTGGTATCACTTGTATGTGGAATCTAAAAAAGTTAAAGCTGTAAAGAACAGAAAGTTAAATGGTGGTTACCAGGGAACTGGTTGGGGGAAGGATAAGAATGATGACAATGTTTAAGGGTACAAACTTGTAAAGAGTAATAAACAAGCCACAGAGATCTAATGCACAGTATAATGAATATAGATAATAATATGGCACTATTATTATGCACTGGATAAATGTTGCTAAATCAGCAAACGTATTACAACATATAAATATAGCAAAGTAACATGCTGTGCACCTTAACTTAAACAATGTTATATATCAAATTTATTCAATAAAAATAAAAACAAAATTAAAATCTATAATTCTCAATCTCCTTGAAATAGATATCATTAGATATTAAATGTCTTTTTTTAAGATTTTATTTATCAATTTGACAGAGAAGAACACAAGCAGGGGGAGCAGCAGACGGAGGGAGAAGTAGGATCCCTGCTGAGCAGGTGACATAGGACTCAACCCCTGGACCCTGGGATCATGACCCGAGCCAAAGGCAGACGCATAACTGACTGAGCCACCCAGGCGCCCCTAAATGTCTTTTTAAAATATAAATTAGGAATAAAATTGTTTATATCTGAGGACTAGCATCCATATTTCCAAAGTCAGAATGAAGAAACATTGCACTAAACCCAGAAAATTATAACAGGTAGAACCTACATTTTACTTAGGTCTAGCTCAATGGCTTATATTTTTAAATTCCTTTGTAACATCTTCTTCCTGTGATCTATCACAATTTTAGAACATTTTGAGCCTGATATCTTAGCAAAGGTTTCAACTCTGTCAATCATTCAGCAGTCAGATTGGTCCTGCTTGAAAAAGCTTTAATAGAAAAGAAGTCATAAATCAAGAGAAATACTCAGGAAGATGCCCTTATGGAATTACCTTACAGAAAGATCAATTATTCTAGCCAAAAAAGGTGAGTTTGGGCTTTGTTTCAGTTCCTGCATGTGTGCGTGTGTGTGTTTAAATAACTAAAGCTATATTTATCCTGTTTTTTCCTTTTCCAACATAACTGAAATACATTAAAACCCGACCAAACTATTCAAAATGGAATATTTCTACAAATAGATCTCATTGACAGAAATCTCATAATTTTTGAAATAATATCTCTAGAGAATACATAAGTACCTGCCTTGTACTTGCAGGTCTTCTGAAATTAGATAACACATAGGTTAGCCCTTAGCACTCATCCAACTGATTGGAGAACTAAATAGTTCCCATCTTACGCCTCAACATCAGCTCTGCCTTTTTGTTTTGTTTTTTGTTTGTTTGTTTGTTTTGTTTTGTTTTAGTGTGTATTGGCAAACAGCTTTCTGAATCAGAGTAAAGGGACTAGTTAAAACCTAATAAAAATGCAGCCATTAATTATAATGGATTATTTTGGACTGGTATTCATGCTGCAGTTAAATTCCCCAACCCTATGTACTTTGTTATAGTAGTTTCAGATACAGAGTTTTATAGGTAACCACGTGAACTTGTTTATATTTTAGTAGGGAAGATAGTATAAACACTCCTAAAATAATAAATCATGGTTCATCATATTCGTTCATGGAGTATATGATGGGATGTTATAGCTCATAAACAACATACATTTTCTGAGTACCTCTTGAGTGCAGGGCTCTGTACTGGGCACAGGGTATAACAGAGAATATGACATAGTCTGTTTTTCATATTATTCAACCTCCAGCAACATCTGACATAGTTGATCACTTCTCATAATCTTTTCTCTTGGGTTTCCAATACTATGCAGTCTATTTTTCTCCTACTTCTTGGTCTATTTCTGTCACTGCTGCTAGTCCTTTCTGTACCAGATTTCTGAATTTCTGAATGATAGTATTTGCTAGGGCCAAATTGAGGGTGTCTTTCCTCTCTCTTTCTCTCAGATAATCCCATTCATTCCTCGGCTTTAAATACTATCAATATACTGATGAGCCATTTACATGCCTTCTAGTTTTTTTTTCAAAGTCAGAGGATAAGACTCAAATCATTGATGGTCAAAATTACCCTTGAGTATCCTTTGGGAAGTTACCTTCTTAGAGACCAACCTACCTACCTTTTATTCCTCCAGAATAGACAGAGATTACTGTTTCTTTGATAATCAAATAAAATATATAGCATGTGTTTCAGATCTACATTATATCAAAGACAACTGAAGTCTCAAAGACTGGCTGCAAGAAGCCTATAATGTGAGAGGTATGTAGGGACTGAGATTGCTCAAGAACCACTGGACTCACCCCTTTAGGCCCACACTCATCCTGGGGTATATTCTCAGCAAGTTGAAGGGGGAATTATTCAACTATTTAAATTGGGGTGTACATGTATGTGTTTTAATCTAACTGCACTTTATCTCCAACCTAAAATTTCTTTGTAATTCCCAGACTCTTCTACATCTCCACACGAACATTTTACAACTCTTTGAAATAGAACATATCCAAATCAGAATTCTGATTTTCCACAAAAAAAAACAGCTCCTCCTGCAGCCTTCTCCAGTTCAGTAAGTGCAACCTCCTTTTATCTAGATGCTTAGAGCCAGAAACTTAATCATAATGCTTTATTCTCCTATCTGATTCCATACTTATTAAACCACTTACAAACACCTTGACTTCTACCTTTAAAATATATCAGGAATTGATTCACAGTTCTCCATCCACACTTCTATCACCTCAACCCAGCCCAGAGTCTCCCATCTCCCCAGGACATCTGATCTTTCTGCTTCTACTTTAATTCCCACCACCATTCTCACACCCCTATCCGCCTCTGACACACAGACACCTGGATTTATTGTCCACATATCTCAAAGAGACCAATCCATTAGATTATGTTAACGCAAGGTCCTGCTCAATGGCCTTTAGTAAGCCTTTAGTAACTTCTCCTTTTATTTAAAAAAAAATCCAAACTCTCTATCTTGAGGAGCCCCTACCCACCATTACAACCTAATTCCTTGCTACTCTCCCACTCCTGACTTTCTCTGTTCATTTTATTTTCAACAATTCTCTAAGTTTTATACAATTTTGCAGTTGTTCCCTCTCTCTGGATAAATCTTTTCTCAGAACTCTATGAGTATAGCTTTTTCTCATTGATTAGGATTAGACTTCATTACTATCTCCAAAAGAGCCTTCACTGACTACCCTGATGTTCCTTCACAAAGCACTCTATTTTATTTATTGCACAAACATCAGTTTTGTAAACAGTTTACTGAAGTAAAATTAACAATAAACAACACATATTTAAATGATAGGTTTTGACCTACATATACACCCATGAAGCCCTCTACAAAGCTAGGATAGTGAATATATCGATCACTTCTAAAATTTTCCTATTGTCCCTTTGTAATCTCTCTGTTGTACCCCTCTCTGACCACTTCCTCCCATTTCCCCACCAACTCCCACACCCACCAATTTATTACTGTCACTATATTTTGCATTGTTTAGAATTTTATATAAATAGAATCCAATTCAAGCACTTTAAATTGGAATTCCAAACATATACAAAATATTATGCTGTGTGGAGGTAGAAATATTAAGAAAATATTTTTTCTAACCTGAAGAAGCTAAAAAAAAGAAATACAAACATCACAAATATAATCATAATTTTTTGAATATAATTATAATTTTTTAAAAACCCAAATACTTGCATAAGACAGATATTGACACTTGTGTGTGGCTTTAGGGGAGGCAATGCCACACCCTATTGGTGGAATCAAGAAAGACCATGAAAAAACTAGCATTCTGAACTTTATCTTGAACAGAGGATTTAATTTTTGACAGGTGGAGTTGGAAAGAGCTAGATAAAGAGTTATTCCAAGCTGGTTAGGAACTATATCAGGCAAAGGAGTAATATAACTAAAGGGATGAAAGAAGTAAAATGTGAAGTTTATGTGGAGGTGGGGCACTGAGTAATCATTTTGAATAGAAGTTTCTGAGGGTGTAAGGGAGACTATGGAAGTATATTAGGGCTGATACTTGGAGAGCCTTTTTTTTTTTTTATGTTCAGTTAGCTACCATATAGTACATCATTAGTTTTTGATATAGTGTTCAATGATTCATAAGTTGCATATAACACCCAGTGCTCATCACAACACCTGCCCTCCTTAATATCCATCACCCTGTTACCCCATCCCCTCACCCCCCTCCCCTCTGAAACCCTCAGTTTGTTTCCTAGAGATCCTTTTAAGTGAGACAAAGGAATTGGCCTTAATGCAGTAGGCACAAATTGCTTGGGAATCCATTTCCCATAAGATTTCCAGCCCAAGCAGTTGGTACGTTGAAAAATATATTCCCTTTAGCTTTGTTCTGGAATTTTGGGGAACATCCTGGAATAATGAAAGACTACACTCAGTGCTTAGGTTTCTTCAATCTATTTCCAAGAAATGCAATCCAGCAGTCCAGGGGTCTTTTACTATTCCCCTAGTCCTCAGATTTACATTGTGCTTCTTGGTGATACTAGTTCACTTTATAAACGAGGAGGACAATCTTTGGAAAACAAAAGGATTTTAGGCATGGTATATTTAAATATTTAAAACTTTCCTAAAAAAAATACATAGGCACTAATCTCTTGGACATTGCCTTTACCAATATGTTTATGGATATTTAGACAAAAGAGACAAAAGCAAAATTAAACTATTGAGACTATACCAAAATTAAAAGCTTTTGCACAACAAAGGAAACCACCCACAAAATGAAAAGGCAGCCTACTTGAATGAGAAAAGGATTTGCAAATGACATATCTGATGAAATACTAATATCCAAAATACATAAAGAACTCATACAACTCGGTGCCAAAAAACCCCAAGGAATCCAATTAAAAAATGGGCAGAGGACCTGAATAGATATTTTTCAAAAGAAGACATACAAATGGCCAAAAGACACATGAAAAAATGCTCAACATCACTAATAATCAGGGAAAAGCAAATCAAAACCACAATGAGATATCACCTTACAACAGCCAAAATGGCTAGTATCAAAAAGGCAAGAAATAACAAGTGTTGCCAAGGATGTAGAAAAAAGGGAACCTCTGTGCACTGTTGGTGGGAATGTAAATTGGTATATCTATTGTGGAAAACAGTATGGAGTTTCCTCAAAAACTTAAAAATAGTAATATCATATGACCCAGTAATTTCACTATTGGGAATTTACCCAAAGTAAACAGAAACATTAATTCAAAAAGATAATATGAACCCCTATGTTTATTGCAGCATTATTTTTAATGGTCAAGTTATGGAAGCAACTCGTGTCCATCAATAGATGGATAAAGAAGATGTGATATATATACACAATGGAATATTATTTTATTTTATTTATTTTATTTTTTAAAGATTTTATTTATTCATTTGATACATAGAGAGAGAGAGAGAGAGTAAGAGAGAGAGCACAAGCAGGGGGAGCAGCAGGCAAAGGGAGAGGGAGAATAAGGCTCTCCGCTGAGCAAGGAGCCCAATGCGGGGCTTGATCCCAGGACCCTGGGATAATGACCTAAGCTGAATGCAGACGCTTAACCAACTGAGCCACCAGACACCCCTTATTTCATTTATTTTTTGTTTGTTTCATTTTTATTTAAATTCCAGTTAGTTAACACACAGTGTAATATTAGTTTCAGGAGTAGAATTTAGTGATATATCACTTACATCCAATACCCATTGCTCTTCACAACAAGTGCCCTCCTTAATACCCACCAAACATTTAACCCATCCCCCCTCCCATCTCCCCTCTAGCAACTCTCAGTGTGTTCTTTATAGTTAAGAGTCTGTTTCACGGTATGCCTCTCTCTTTTTTCCCCTCTATGTTCATCTGTTCGATTTCTTAAATTCCACATATGAGTGAAATCATATGGTATTTGTCTTTCTCTGACTGACTTATTTTGCTAAGCATAATATACTTTAGCTCCATCCACGTTGTTGCAAATGACAAGATTTCATTCTTTTTTATGGCTAAGTAATATTACAATGTACACGTATACCACCTCTTCTTTATCCATTCATCAGTTGATGGACATTTGGGCTTTTCCATAATTTGGCTATTGTTGATAATGCTGCTATAAACATCGGGGTGCATGTGCACCTTTGAATCATTGTTTTTGTATCCTTTGAGTAAATATCTAATAGTGTAATGCTGGGTTATAGGGCAGTTCTGGTTTTAACTTTTTGAGGAATCTCCATACTGTTTTCCAGAGTGGCTGCACCATTTTGCATTCTCACCAACAGATGTAAGAGGGTTGCCCTTTCTCCAAATCCTTGCCAACACTTGTTTCCTGTGTTGTTAATTTTAGCCATTGTGACAGATATGAGATGATATCTCATTGTAGTTTTGACTCATATATCCCCGATGATGAGTGATGTTCAGCATCTCTTCATGTGTCTGATGGCCATCTGAATGTCTTCTCTGGAAGAATGTCTTCTTTGGAAGAATGTCTGTTCATGTCTTCTGCCCATTTTTTAACTGGATTATTTGTCTATTGGGTGCTGAGTTTGATAAGTTCTTTATATATTTTGGATACTAATCCTTTATCAGGTATGTCATTTGCAAATATCTTCTCCCATCCCAAAGACTGCCTTTTAGTTTTGTTGACTGTTTCCTTTGCTGTGTAGAAGCTTTTTATCTTGATGAAGTCCCAATAGTTCATTTTCACTTTTGTTTCCCTTGCTTCTGGAGACGTATCTAGTAAGAAGTTGCTACGGCCAATGTCAAAGAGGTTACTGCCTGTGTTCTCCTCTAGGATTTTGATGATTTTCTATCTCATATTCAGGTGTTTCATCCATTTTGTATTTATTTTACACAATGGATATTACTCAGCCATAAAAAAGAATGAGATCTTGCCATTTGCAAGAACACAGAAGGACCCAGAGGCTATTACGCTAAATAAGTCAGACAGAAAAAGATAAATACCATATAATTTCACTTGTATGTGGAATCTAAAGAACAAATAGTCAAACAAACAAAAACCAAACAGACTCAAATACAGAGAAGTGATCGTTACCAGAAGGGAGGGAGTAGGGGATAGGTGAAACAGGTTAAAGGGATTAAGAGGTACAAACTTCTAGTTATAAAATAAATAAGTCACAAAGATTAAAAGTACAGCATAGGGAATACAGTCAATAATGTTGTAACAACATTTTATGGTGATAGATGGTGACTACACTTACCATGCAGAGCAATGAGGAATATATAGAATTGTCTAATCACTATGTTGTACACCTGAAATTAAGATAATGTATGTCAACTATATTTCAATAATAAATTTAAAAATAAACAGGGTGAACGTCTGCTAAAATTGAAATTTAAATAAGAACATGAATTTTTTTTAAATTTTATTTTATTATGTTAGGTTTGTCACCATACATTACATCATTAATTTCTGATGTAGTGTTCCATGATTCATTGTTTGCATATAACACCCAGTGCTCCATGCAATACATGCCCTCCTTAATACCCGTCACTGGGCTAATCCATCCTCCCAGCCCCCTCCCCTCTAAAACCCTCAGTTCGTTTCTTGGAGTCCGTAGTCTCTCATGGCTCGTCTCCCCATCCGATTTCCCTCCCTTCATTTTTCCCTTCCTTCTCCTAATGTCCTTCATGTTATTCCTTCTGTTCCACAAATAAGTGAAACCATATGATAATTTACTTTCTCTGCTTGACTTATTTCACTTAGCATAATCTCCTTCAGTCCCATCCATGTTGATGCGAAAGTTGGGTATTCATCCTTTCTGATGGCTGAGTAATATTCCATTGTATATATGGACTGAATGGATAAAGAAGAAGAGTATGAATTTTATAACATAATACTCCAAAGCACCAGGATATAACTGAAAATCATTTGTTATACAACCAGGTACATCTCAACTTAAATAAGAAAAGATAATCAAAAGTTGCCAAAATGAGATGGCATATTTTGGAAATTACCTGGTCAGAGAAAATATTAGTATAATTTCAGTTAAAAAAAATCACATATATGTAAAATACTGTTTATTTGAATAGGGAAGGACTTCCCTTTAGAAAGAAAAAAATCAATGATTCAACCATAAAATAATTTAAAATATCTCTATTAAAAAAAAAAACAACTAAAAGAAACAACAAAGATATCTCCAAAATACAAAAGACTGGCTTCTTATGTACTTTTTTCCAGATAAACCATAAGCTCCTGCCAAAAAATTTTAAGTGAAAAACAACAATTTAAATTGTTCAGTGAGAATCCACCTGTCATCTCTCTCAATGACCAAAGAGTTAATGCCCCTAAGTTCTGGAAAATGTCTTATATGACTTTTGAAAGAAAGTCAGAGTGACTTCAAAACTTGTGCTCATTCTACTACCTTAAACTGAAACATGGAAAGCACACTAATGTCCTCAAATTCACAAAATAAGTAAGTGTATCTTCCTATTTTATCATTTTTGTAAAAATTGAAAAAATGTATTTTATTTTGATATTAAATCTTTCTCTATTATGGCATATGATACAAAATTCTCATGAATTTGATAATTTGAAAGTTATGAACTTAAAATTGCTTGTCTGATTCCTATTATGGCCCTAGGGCATTTGTATTATCCTTTGCTTTTGGAATATTTAGTTGTGAAATTTTAAGACTCCTACACCAAAATGTTTTTATTTTTTGACATAGAGTTAGGGACTGCCTATCTTCACATAAGTGCATTGGCTTCTCCCCTGAATAAGTGTGATAGCTTGATATAGTCATATTCCTAAAAATACAAAAGGGAAATATTACATACTACTTAACTACCATATTTGTAAAAAGATCATAAGACAACCTTAACTTTTTAGATACTAAATGGGATGACAAATACACTTATTTCCACTTCTCTTCCACTGCAATTTAAAAGACTTAAATCTTTGAAAACAATCTACAACCTCAAATTTCTCATAAAATCTAAAGCTCTAGGAATATTTTT
Organism: Neomonachus schauinslandi; assembly: GCF_002201575.2. Classification (NCBI taxonomy): domain Eukaryota; kingdom Metazoa; phylum Chordata; class Mammalia; order Carnivora; family Phocidae; genus Neomonachus; species Neomonachus schauinslandi. The sequence continues at coordinate 56,362,488 of NC_058410.1, read as the reverse complement.
CTGTGTCACTGTGTGGCACGTAACCTTGATTAGACTCTACTAACTGCCTAGGGGATATTTTACTCTTGTTCCAAAAGAGTCAATGGATTTCTTGGCAAAATTGCTTAATTCTACTTTCCTGGTCAAATTTATCTTGGGGTAATTATATTTTGACTGTCCTAAATCTGAGCCACTACGCTTTCAGTCAAACTTGATGTTCCTCCTGGGTGATGGAATCGATCCGGTGCTGTGTTGTGTGCATTGCAGAGCAGATGCCACATTTCACCCTGGAGTATAATACAGGCAAAGGTGCAGTGATTCTTACATATCCACTTAACAAACTCTGTGCAATCACTGGAAATAAAAGACACCACTCAAAGAATGTTTACTCACGGGGCGCCTGGGTGGCTCAGTCGTTAAGAGGCTGCCTTCAGCTCAGGTCATGATCCCGGGGTCCTGGGATCCAGCCCCGCATCGGGCTCCCTGCTCGGTGGGAAGCCTGCTTCCCCCTCTCCCACTCCTCCTGCTTGTGTTCCCTCTCTCGCTGTCTCTTTCTCTGTGTCAAATGAGTAAAAAAAAAAAAAAAAGAATATTTACTCAAATGAAATAAATGGTGTATTAGAAAAATGCAAAGGTAGCCACGGAAAGCTTAATCAGTTCTTTTTTTGACACCATCACTTTTAGTCATTCATTTATTTACTAATGAAATAATTATCAAATACCTACTACATGCAGTATACAGACATTAAATTAAAAATAAAAGTGTACATAATCAACTTCCAAAATTTACAGTCTAAGAAGGAAAACAAACATATTCAACCTAAGTATAAAGCAAAAGGTTATAAAGTAGGTAAATTTCTATTCTATCAAGTAAGAATGTAAGCTTTTGAGTGAAGAGGAAAAAGGGTAATTCACTTTCATACAGAGCAGTATTTCCTAACATTATTTAACTCTGTGTAAATTTCCTGATCTCTCCCTGGAGATTTTATAGTATCTAGTTTCAATTTTTTTGCATGTTATATGATAAAGTAGGAGTTTAAATAAATACTTAAAATTTCCATGTTAAGAATATTCACAATATAGAAGAACCCCTTTTATAAGATGAATTGGGTCCCCCAAAATCCATGTGTTGAAGCCCTCACCCCAGTATCTCAGAGTGTGACCTTTATTTGGAAATGGGGTCACTGAAGATGTGATTAGTTAAGATGAGGTCATACTGGAATAGGGTGGGCCCCTAATTGAATATGACTGTCTTATAAAAAGCAGAAATTTGGACATAGGTACATAGGGAGCATGCTCTGTGAACATGAAGTTAGAGATTAGGCTGATCTACCTATAAGCCAAAGAACACCAAAGACTGTCAGCAAACCAACTAGGGGAGAGGCATAGAACAGATTCTCCTTTACAGCTCTCAAAAGGAACCAACCCTGAGGACATCTTGATGTCAGACTTCCAGCCTCCAGAACTGTGAGAACATGAAGTTCTATTAGGCTCCCTAGTTTATATTATTTTGTTAGGGCAGCCCTAGGAAACTGTTATAATTCTTAAAATATTTATAACATAAGGGGTGCCTGGGTGGCTCAGTCAGTTAAGTGTCTGTTCAGGTCATGATCCCAGGGTCCTGGGATTAGAGCCCGAGCTGGGCTCCCTGCTCAGTGGGGAGTCTGCTTCTCACTCTCCCTCTGCCCCTCCTCTTCACTACTGTCTGTGTGCACTCTCTCTTTCTCTCAAATAAATAAAATCTTAAAAAGAAATAAAAAAATATAACATAAGACAAATTTTGACATGTTGCATTTTACAATGCAATAGAACATTATTTTAATTATATAACAAAAGAAAGGACTACTGATAAATTTCAACATAGGATTTTTATGTATTTTATCATGTTTGGTATTAGAAATTAAAATATATATGAAGTGTACTTAAATTTAGGTTGAAAAAAGTTACATTTTTGATGCTGATGTTTAAAATTCTTGAATTTTACACTCAAGGAAGAAATGGATCATGAAAATACTCACTTTGTTCTCACTGATTTTCATATATACTCTATCGTTACGTACTCACAGCCCCTCAATCTATTTCATTTTAAAAAATACTTAAAGTCTCCTTACATGTTTATTTTTAAAACATAGAAATTAAAGCAAATGTGATTCACTGAAAATTATTGGGAGGAATTAAAGCAATATACCATATTTGTGGTTTGGAAAGCTCCATATTATGTGTTCATTCTCACCAAAGCAGTGTATAGATATAATGAGATCCCGATAAAACTCCAACAAGTTTTACTATGGAAATTGAAAGGCCAACTGAAAAAACTATAGGGAATGCCAAGGCCATAAAATGGCAAAGATAATGAAGAACTATACAAAGTAGTCATATTACCAGATCTTAATACTTATTATAAAGATACAGGAATTAAGATTTTGTGATACTGACAGAAGAATGAATTAACAGACTGATGGAACAGAGTACAAGTTATTGTCCCAGACCAATTTTCAATTTTACCAAATATTGTTATTTCAATAAGTCAATATAGGGCTTCTTTTTTTCTGTAGAGTTTTCTTGGATCTAGTCTTAAATATCAAATTGGGTTCCATTGCTTTATCTTTTTTAGAGACTCAGTTAAGATTTTCTTTGCCTGTATTCTATTTCAATTACTTTCTGGCTTTTAAAATTTTCTTTAACTCATTCCCATTCCTATTCTCTTGGTTATTTCCCCACTTTGCTTGACTGTCCCTTACTAAATTTTTATTTTAATCTATATTCCCTTTAATTTAGTCTAGTTCTAAAAATATTTTTATCTTCTAAGTCTCTCTTGAATTCCACCAACTCTAATTGTTTGGTACATTTCTGTTCTTAGGTTTTTTATTTCTGGTTAAAGATTTTTCCATTTGTTTGTTTGCTTTTATTTATTTATTTATTTACTTACTTACTTACTTATTTATTTTACAGGTACCCAAATGTTGGTTTGAAGATACGTGATTCAGTTTGGAATGCTATGTTAGACGGGATTTTTGAATATATAATTTGTGAGGAGATGTGGTTTTTATTTTATGGCTTCCCCCGATAGTAGCTTTGTATAGATACATGTTGCTACATCTCTGTCCTTCATGAATAGGGTTGAAGTCTGGGTGTGAAAGAAAAAGATTCCAATTTGGGAACTTTCTTTGTGAGTGTGGCTAAATGTAGTTTCTTTAATGGACAGTGTCTTGGGGAGGTTGCTGGGGAAAGAATTTGGTTTCTTTTATTTTTCAGAATCCTAAATTTTCTCTCCTTGCTTCCTTTTCAATATTCAGTCACAAAATGCCACTTTTGTCTTCCTTTTTACCATTCTATCCCCATGAAGTGTTGCTTTACTTACACTGCTTCCTCAAGTCTCATATCTGAAGTCCCTTTGCAACAGTCACTATCTTAATCTACAGGATCTTGTTTACAACTTTCACACTTGGGGTGGATTTTTTCTTGAGGGGAGGATTTTAGCTTACTGTGCAAAGGCTTCAGCAAGAGCTCAAGAAAATCTTGATTAGAAATTTTTTATTTTCATAGTTAAAGAAAATGTTCTCTGACTTCTAATCATGATGGAGTCATGGAAAAGTATGAATTTACTTTTTCTTATTTATTTGTAGGGTTTAGGGGAAGATTAGCAAAAGATTAAGATTTAGGCAGCCACCATTCACCAATACCTTGACTACCAATGTTATTTTTTTAATTATGCAGTCCTCCCCCCCTTTTTTTTAATGTTTTATTTATTTATTCATGAGAGTCAGAGAGAGAGATAGAGAGAGGCAGCGGCAGAGGGAGAAGCAGGCTCCCCGCCTAGCAGGGAGCCTGATGCAGGACTCGATCCCAGGACCCTGGGATCGTGACCTGAGCCGAAGGCAGACGCTTAACCAAATGAGCCACCCAGGCGCCCCCCCCCCTTTTTAAAAGAGTTTATTTATTTGACAGAGAAGGAGAGAGAGCACAAGCTAGGGGAGCGGCAGGCAGAGGGAGAAGCAGGCTTCCTGCTGAGCAAGGAGCCTGATGTGCACTCGATCCCAGGATCCTGGGATCATGATCTGAGCCCAAGGCAGACGTTTAACCTACTGAGTCATCCAGGTGCCCCTGATTACGCAGTATTCCTAACTGGAGAATGTATCACTTATAAGGTGTATTTGGTTGCTGGCAACAAAAATCTGGAATAATAACAGCTTAAAAAGATTTTGTTTTTTGCTCTTAGAGAGGTCTGAAGGCAGTTCTGAGGACTGCGCAATGTCACCATTACCCCAGGATCCTTCACTGTTTTTCTATACATCCATCATTAGCATGTGGCTTCCATTCCCAAGCTGCCTTGATGTGGCAAGATGCCGAAGACTCAGGTACCACTTTCAAGTTCCAAACAGAAATAAGGAAAAAGAATGAAGGGTAAAATGGGGGCACTCTCCCAGATGACTCAGCTCCCTTTAAATGAGTGCTCTAAAAATTCTGCCCAGTAACTCCTTGTTTATGTCTCATTAGTTACCACTACCTGCAGGAGAGATGAGAAAATGGAGTGTTTAGTTAGGCACCTTTCTAACCCCAATAAAGGCACTGTTCTCTTAAGAAGAAGGGGAAAATGGGTACCTGATAGGTGCTGGAAGTTCCTGCTATAGGAAATAAAAGTCTTTGTTTATATAATATGGGTGGCTTGGCTTTTCTCCATGCCTAATATATTTCTATGTCTAGGCATCCATTACCTTAAATGATTATGTATTTGAAGTGAATAATAGTCAGAATATATTTAGTTCAGTTAACTCATTTTAAATCTGTACATGCATTAACCATATTTTATAGTAATATGTGTTACCTCAACTTTATAATCTAAAGGTATTAACTCAGCAAAATATGGCAAGTTAAAAAAAATCTTATAAATTTGAACAACTCCTTTAGCTGGAGAAGTCAAATCATTGTAAATTTTTCTGTTATGCATGCATCTGAATAGTCTTTGATATTAAATAGCTATATTTTAAATCTAACAGCTCTAATGATAGTTTTGATATATGTCTTTCTACTTGAATCATTCAATATTTTACCACTGACTAAAAATTTCTGGTTAGCAGTATAACTGTCATTCAGCTTCTAGCTTCAGAGTTAGAAATTTATATATTTGATTAATACTGAACTTTTACTACTCTGAAGAGCTTAAGGCAATGAATGGCTAAGTTGAACCTTGAAATATTTAGCATTACAAGGGCAAAAAGAGACAAGGCAATAAATAGAGTGTAGAAAATGGGAGAAGGCAGATGGTGACAACTTTAAGCCCAGGTAACACTCTAGGCAGTGTTCTCTAAGAGTGATGCATTAGGAAAAGAAAAAGCTCAACCACACTTACCCCTTAATGGCTGCTTTAGTAATTTACGAGGAGTAAAATTACCTCTTCCTTAACTTTATTTTTCAGATTCCCAAATTATTGCATATACCTTCCAAACTTTCTCTTACTCTATCTTATAAAAACACGTATTAATGCATTTTATACAAAAGGAGCATATAATTTAAATGGTTTATACATATCCTGAAACTTACCCAAATGTCCCAAAGTTGAGAAACAGTGACTTAAAATTTGAGTTTGTCAATTAGATAGAAGGGAGAGGGAGGATATTTTCCAGGCAGATTAGGTAGATAAGCAATAGTTTCAAGCTGCCATAACTTCAAGTTACAGTATTTAGGAACTGCCAATAATTTTACATTTATTATAAAATATTATAATGTTTATAAGTCAGTATAAATTGACTGACTTAATAATTTGTTATTTAGAGTCACAATGAATGCCATAATGAGTAAGTATAGTCTGTATTAGTCTCCTCAAGCTGTCATAACAAAATACCAGAGACGAGGGGGCTTAAGGTTCAACAGGATTGATATCTGGTGGGAGCACTCTTTTTGGCTTGCAGATGGCCCCCCTGCTCACTATATCCTCACATGGCCTTAGTATGTTTTCAAGGAGAGCGAGAATGAGCAAGAGAACAAGCACCTGAGCATACTATGCCAGTGTCTCTTCTTTAAGGACTAATCCTGTGGGATCAGAGCCCCATACTTACGACCCAAGTTAATCTTGAGTTACTTTCTTAGAGGTCCCATCTCCAAAAACAGCCATACTGGGGGGATAAGATTTCAACATATGAATTTTGAGAAGACACTAACATTCAATCCATAACAAGATCTAACCAGAGTATTTAACAAGGCACGTGATTTAATCTGCATTACTAGGGAGTGTTATGAGAAGGTAATAATTGGGCTCTGAATATTATTAAAGAATAAGAGAAAGGAAATCATATAGACAAAGAGAACAGCACATAAGAAGGCCCTGGAAGTAGCATGCCATATTGAGAGAACTGAAGCAAAGGCAGTATTGTAGGAATAAGTATGATAAAGTATAACATGAGGCAAAACTGGAGAAGCAGGTAGGGACCAGAACTTATATGGCCTTGAAAGCCAAGTTAAATACTGGGCAGACACTGAACAACTTTTTAAGCATAGGAGTAAGATTAGATAGGCTTGTTATAAAGGAAATCACTCTGACTGCAGTACAAAGAACCAATTAAAGAAGAGCAAGAATGTTAGTTATAAGGGTTTGGCACTATTCCACGCTGGATATGATGGTGGCTCAGGACACAGCAGTGACTCTGGAAATGGAAAGACGTAGACTGAATTGGATATAAAGTACCCCCCACCCCATCTGCACTTTTGCTTTCTGTAGTTTTAGTGACACGAGGTCAACTGTGGTCAGGAAGCAGATTCCTCCTTCTGATGTACAGTCAGAAGGTCATTTGAAGCCTAACGCTACGTCAAAATACCTACATCACTCATCTCCCTTCATCTCATCACGTAGGCATTTTATCATCTTGCATCATCACAAGAAGGGTGAGTGCAGTACAGTAAGATATTTTGAGAGAGAGACACCACATTCACATAACTTTGATCATAGCATATTTTTATAATTGTTCTATTATTGTTGTTAATCTCTTCCTGTGCCTAATATATAAATTAAACTTTATCACAAGTACGTATATATAGGAAAAAACACAGTGTATATATAGGGCTCAGTACTATCCATGGTTTCAGGCATTCCCTGAAGGTCTTAGAATGTATCCCTTGTGGATAAGGTGAAGCGGGGGACTACTGTATTTTAGAGGTAGAATTGAAATAACTTGGTGATTGATTAGCTAAGAAGGGAGATGAAGAAATCAAGGATGACTGAGATTTCTGATGGAATTTGGACCCATTCATTACCATGGAGAAGGATAAACCTTTTTGGTGGGGGATGGATAGAGATGGAGAAAGAATCATGTGTTCAGTTTGGAACATGTTGAATTTTCAGTGCTTATGATATATCCAGTTGGATATATGTGCTGCAGATAATTTTAAAAGCTCTGGGATAAAGATTTTAAATTTCAGAATTATCAGCCATAGATGATAAATGAAGCCAGTAGTTCTAGCTGAGATCTGTAGGGAGAGAGTACAGAAAAGAGAACAAAAGCTTAGGACAGAGACTTGAAAAAAGCCAAGATTTAAAGTTCAATTAAAGCTGCTAAGGACACTTAGAAGGAATTGTCAGACAGAGAGGAGGAAAAGCCCAGGGACTTGCGTGTTTCAAAGTAGAAGAAGAAACAATGGGGACAACTGCTAAGAATCAAGTAAGTTGAAGTCTAAAATTTGACAATGTAGTTAGCCAAATAGAATGAACGAGAGCCATTTCAGTTGAAGACTAGTGATTGGAACCAAACAGGAGGGGGTAGAAGAATGACTGGGACACGACAGACGTTGGAGAGAACAGCAGGACCAGGGACCTGCTGCCACTAACCTGGATGCCTAACTGGAAACTCTTAGAGCTGTAAAAGGAATGAATGAATGAATGAATTTTTTAAAAAATGAATTTGAAACTCAGGACATCCAAATTTATTTAACTAGAAATCAAACAAACTGAGGGTTCTAGAGGGGAGGGGATGGGGGGATGGGTTAGCCTGGTGATGGGTATTAAAGAGGGCACGTTCTGCATGGAGCACTGGGTGTTATACGCAAACAATGAATCATGGAACACTACATCAAAAACTAATGATGTATTGTATGGTGATTAACATAACATAATAAAATTTTTTCAAAATGTGAATTACCTAAAAAAAAAACAACAACAACAGTGCTTATTTCCATTTTTTTTTCTGGTGCCATCAAGATTTAGAATGATATTTCAGGGTTTATTCACTGTTTGAGTAGCTTTTTACTACCTAAACAAAAGGACTGAAATTGAAATGCTATGTATTTTATCAGGGCACAAGAGCACAATTCTCAAACACTTTTATTCTAACAAGAGTGAAATTTCATTTGGCCAGGGAAAAAATAAAATGGATATTGAAAATAGGTAGGTAAAAGTATAAGAAAATTTAAGAAAAAATCTACTGTATTGTGGTACTAAAAGGAGTAACTAGGAGATAAATGTAAATTATATTGTGATAAATTGTTTATAGATCCACACAGGATTTAAAAATTTTTTTAAGTTTATTTAAGTAATCTTTATACCCAGTGTGGGGCTCAAACTCACAACCTTGAGATCAAGAGTCACATGGTCTTCTGATAAAATAATGAAATGCTGGAAGACTAGTTCACTAGAACAGCCCACTATGATGTGTGAGAGCGGTTTTGAACACCTAGGGCAATCTACAATACTTCATTATTCAATTTTCTCTAAACTCATATTAGTGTGTAAAACAGTATTTTGGGGTTGGACACCAGCAATTGTTCAGTTTCCACTGAGAGCAGGACAAAAAGAAATAAATAGATAAAAGAAAACATATAGTGAGAATCCTCTGTTAAATGAATCATTGCATGTGTCCCACCAATGTCTGTGAATAAATCAAGTACTAGTCATAGGATCAGATAATAAGATCATTATGGGATCAATTTCCTTAAAGATTTTAAGGAAAAGGGAAAACATGCTCTACTGGAAGAGTGAAATACAGTCCTACAAATGGGCAAGAAAGTATTCGTGTGATTTTGACTCACTCTGAGTTTCACTACATTTAGACATGGGAGAAAATGAGAAGAAAAATAGTTTTGTTGAAGAAGACTCAGAGAAATAGTTATGTTCTAGTGAAAAATTTTCTGAATAATGTCTCATATAACCAGGTTCTGCACAATTCTAAAAGTTTACATGCTCGGTGCCAATGGACAACTTCCACAATGTCTATAAACAACTCTTATTCCAGACCCAAGCATCTCCATGCTGTGGGATGGCTAGTAAGCAAATACAAGCTGTCAAATCACACCTGGAGGCACATTCCACACACACAGCAGCCCGTCTGCGTGCCCGCTGATTCATGGGCACACACAGCACATCGATCTCCAACAGTTGAACTTTACTATAAAAAGGGGTATTTGGGAAACCAAATCCATTTGGTAAATAAATGCAACTTTTCTCAAGCTAGCTTTCTCTTTCTATTCTCTCTTAAATGTCATAAAGAAAACTCAAATACCAGCTAATTATTTATGGAAGAGAAAACCTGAAGTAGAGAAACTGTGTGTTAAGCATTTGTACCTTAGGTGGCCAGGGGAAGGAGAAGGAGTGCAGGTCTAGTAGGGAAGACAATGACTAAGACTGTGGACTCCATTCCAGGGACATTTGTTTAAAAGATGTAATCTTTGAAAAAGAAGGTATAAAACAACAAAACCTAGGGACGTAAGTGAAATACAGAATCCCGTCACCCATGATGCTTACATAGAAGGGCAGGCCAGAGAAAAAATAGTTGACATGCTCTATTCAGAGAGGTTTTGAAGTTTGTCATTGTATAACATTTGACTATATTATCTCCTTAAAGGAAAAACAAATCAAAAACATTGGCATATTTCAACAGTGGAACCTCGTGTATCTCTTAACTCTGGATGTATGATTCTGAATTTGACATTTAACTACTAACAGGAAGGATGTCCCACCAGATCTTAAAAATGTTTTAGAAATCAGTCAACAAATGATATATTTATAAGTTCATCACCGTCTTGGGGCACCTGGATGACTCAGTAGGTTAAACGTCTGCCTTGGGCTCAGGTCATGGTCCCAGGGTCCTGGGATCGAGCCCCGCATCGGGCTCCCTGCTCAGGGGGAAGCCTGCTTCTCCCTCTCCCACTCCCCCTGTTTGTGTTCCCTGCCTCGCTATGTTTCTCTCTGTCAAATAAATAAATAAAATCTTTAAAAAAAAAAAGTTCATCACCATCTTAACATCACTGAAAAATATCTGCCAAACCTGAGGATACATGGCTGTTTGGGTCATGACTGGTCTAAATTCTTCTATTTGTATGGAAGTGGAAATGTTAGGCTACTATTGTGAGACACAGGTCAATAGGTGTCACTGTTCACTGGTCAGTGCCTTGTCCAAATAATACCCAGCTGCTTCAGTGCCTCCTTTAAGGTGGGGAATTGCCCCTAATAAGAAATGTCCTGAGCCTCAGAGCTGGCCTTGCTTTCACATATGTTGGACAGATAACTTGGGGGTTGCCCACAGCTGCCCAACAGGTTATTTGTGAGCTAGACCAGAAAACACTAATGAAAGAAGGAACACTGGACCTTGTTCAGTCTTCACGCAAGTTATAAAATGGGCTTCTTTTTTTAAATTATTGTTATGTTATGTTAGTCATCACACAGTACTTCATTAGTTTTTGATGTAGTGTTCCATGATTCATTGTTTGCACATAACACCCAGTGCTCATTGCACGGACTTCTAATGAAGGAGAATAAACCTTTCTTTTCCTTATTTAGGATAAAAAGGCCAATCTCTCTCTAATCTATTTATCTTTATCTCTCTCTAATCTACTTATCTATATATCTAAAGAGAAAGGAAGCAAGTTTATTTTAATCATAGGTTAGAGGGCATTTCTCATTTCCCCTCAGAGTATCCAGGTAGCCTGTATTTCAAGGGGGGGAGAAAGGGCAGAGAGATTTTGGTTGACATTGCATTTTCATGATCTGTTAGTATTCCTTCTATAAGAAAGAAAAACAGTTGAATACTTTGTCCTAAAATTCTCAGGACTCATTTGAGGGATGATCCTGAGCAACATCTCTAACCTCACAATTGGGAATAATATAAACTGTGCCCACTTTCAAGGCACTTAGCAGCAATTTACTCAAGACTAATACATGAAATAAAGTTAAAGAATACGTTAGAAAAGCTAAATTATGTTATATGCCAAATATGCCATGGAAGAGGAAGTTTAGAGAAGGAGACATTCACTGGCCTCCATGCTTTCTTAGGGCCTGCCCTGTGGTGTTCTGCTCCTCCCTGGGTAGAATCATTCTACTCTATGGTTTCAGTGATGACTGTTAGGCTGATGGCTTCGAGATTTGGATCATCAGCACATTTTTCTCTCTTGAGCTTTATATACACATCTGAAGAGCAAATTTTCTGCCCCCATTCTTTCCTACATCCCTCCTGCTGAGATGAAAGTCTCTTTTCTCCTTACCACTGAGAAGATAATCCTGCTTTCCTATCAATATTAAAAATGGCTCAAGTCTCTCCCATTTAAAAAATCTCTCTCCAACTTGATAATGCCTTCAAACCCATCTTAATAAAATTTCTTGAAAGAAAAAAAGATGTTTCTACACAGTTTCCACTTTCTTATAAGTTGTTCACTTCTCAAGCCACAGACATGGAACTATTGGCTGAGGAATGAATTATATGTATGTAGTTAAAGGATAAAGTGTAGAAGTCTCTTCTCTCGGATATTTGAACATCCCTTAGGGTCTGCCCTGTGGTGCTCCACTCCTCCCTGGGTAGACTCATTCTACTCTATGGTTCCAGTGATGACTGTTAGGCTGATGGCTTCAAGATCTGGATCATCAGCACATTTTTCTCTCTTGAGCTTTATACACACATCTGAAGAGCAAACTTTCTCTCTCTCTCTCTCTCTATATATATATACACACACATATCTTTGAATTTCCTGTTCATATATAAAATTAAATATGTTCAAAACTGAAATTATCTTATCATTACCCTATCCTATTAACAAACCCCATTCACTTCCTTTCCCCTTCTCTCCAGCATATTGGTATTATTCTAGGTTATTATTTGGATGTACCAAGACTGCATAGATTATTGCAATGGTCTCCTTATTGATATTTTCTAGTCCATTCTTATTCTGTTCAATTAATTTCTCACATACTAGATACAACAATCTTTAAAAAATTAAAAATAGGGCGCCTGGGTGGCTCAGTTGGTTAAGCGACTGCCTTCGGCTCAGGTCATGATCCTGGAGTCTCTGGATCGAGTTCCGCATCAGGCTCCCTGCTCGGCAGGGAGTCTGCTTCTCCCTCTGACCCTCCCCCCTCTCATGTACTCGCTCTCTCTCATTTTCTCTCTCTCAAATAAATAAATAAAATCTTTAAAAAAAAATTAAAAATAAATAAATCTGATTATGTTTACTCTCTCTCAAACATTTCAAGGTTTCCTCATTACTTACAGGATAAAATATGATTTTCTTTTCAAAGATTTTATTTATTTGTTTGACAGAGAGAGAGACACAGGGGGAGAGGGAACACAAGCAGGGGGAGCAGGAGAGGGAGAAGCAGTCTTCCCGTGGAGCAGGGAGCCCGATGCAGGGCTGGATCCCAGGACACCGAGATCATGGCCTGAGCCGAAGGCAGACGTTTAACGACTGAGCCACCCAGGCACCCCAATATGATTTTCTTAATAGGGCCGATATGGTCCTTTGGGATATAACCCCTGATTAATTCTCCAACTTCCTTTCTTGATACTCTCCCCTGCCATGCAACAGTCCAGCCGCCTCATGTACCTTCAATCCTCCAAAGGCACTGGACTTTAGCACAGACTGTTCCTCTGGCTTAGTAGACTCTTTCCCATCCACACCTGTCATCAATCATGTACAGTTTCTCTGCACACTTCCCTTCATCTTTGAAGTCTTTCTTTGAATCCACACCAACCAGTACTTCTTCCACAACAGCACCTTCCATGCTCTATTAGATGTTTGATTATCTTTATCTCAGCTTTCATTAGCTATACCTCTTATTAAGCTCAGTAGGGTCAATGAGATGTCTACCTTAAATCCCTTAGTCCCCCCATAATTAAGCACAATGTCTCAGATGCAGTATATGCTCAATAAATGTGATCAGAAAATGATATTTAAACAAAATCTTTTGACTAGAATTACAGTGCAGGTGGGCATTTCAGGAAATAATGTGTATGAAAAGAGTTCTCTCTATGACCCTTTAAAGACTGGCCAAATTTAGCAACCCACTTATATTGATTTTATGACAGCAAAAAAAAAAAAAAAAAAAAAAAGATGAAACCTTACCCATTTAGGCCAAGATTGAAAAAATCAATCAGGACTAAATGGGGAAAAATTGTGGTATGATGTTAAAATGAATGCAATTGTGTTATTTTAACTACGATATTCCCAACTAGACTAACAAGCTCCTGTACAGCTGCTAAGGAATGTGGTCTAAAAAAAATACATGCTTTCCAGATGGCATGTAAATTGTAAACATGTGGGTGTTCCTAAAAGTGTTTCAAAATCACCCATTCACCTAAGTATTCTAAACATTCCTCCTGCAGTTTAGCTCAAGATGCAATTTAGAACGATTTGGGAAAGATTTGCTAAGTAAAAATTATTTTCAATCAGCCCCCTTTTCCAAATTATAAGCTTTCAATTTATAATATTAGCGGTCCTAATAAATGAGATTTAAATGTCTTTGAAATTGGAAAGAAAGTCCTTGGTCTTGGGTGATGTATGGTGCTAAAAAGTAAACATATGATTTTTAAAAAGTATTATCCCACAGCTGTGGGGGAAAAGAAAATGTCCTCCTCAAAAGCAAATGATAGCTTTTGGAAAGCTGCCAAAGACACTTAACTTGTGAGTCATCACCTTAATCCAGTAGTGTGAGTAGGGAGACAGCTCTAGTCATGGACCACACCTGGACTGGCTCTGAGAATATTCCCGCACCTTTTGCTGAGAATGTCACAGAGCAGCGATTCCCAAGGTGGAGCATGTGTGCAGAGAATGGAGAGGGGGCTGCCAGGCCCCCTGAGGAGAACATTTCAGAACAGCATAAATCAATGTTTATTTTGACAATAAAGTGCCTTCATTATATTTGAGGTGTGGGTTCTTATATTTGCAAGGTCAAATTTTATCACACAATGTGTCATATGGTTTTTCTAGAGCAGCTTTTATTTATACAATTTAATCATTTTAAATATCATATGTGCATATCTAACACATAGGTTTCTGTGTACACAGATACATGCAAATATTCTGCATCAAAAGACGAAGCATTGAAAATATGATATATTTTAATAAATTTATTCTCATCTTTATCACAATCATTTCATAGAAAAAAAAAAGATACAGACTCCATTTTTAGGTTTTAAGAATTCAAGAAATGCTATCATTTTCATCCCTACCTCTTTTATAGAATTAGCTCTAAAAAAACCCCCAAAACTAATGAGAAAACATTTGTGTGTAAAGACCTTCAGAAAAAGAGATCCACAAACCTCTTTCAATAATGCATTCCTGAAAAAAATACCTAAAAACTTTTGCCTGAGGAAACTATTTTCTATAATAACATGAATTCCTCAGATAGCAGCAAAAGCCCATTTCCTGCTGTTAGCTCTCAATAGGAAGGAGATGAATAATTTTTCTTCATATCTTTGAACAATGTTTAAATTATTCCCCAATCTTCTCTGTTTCACACTAAATAATTCCTCACTCCCTGAGCACTTCTTCATGGGTGTTACTTGAAATTATCGTTGTTGATCTCTATTGCACTCACTTCAGAGTCTCTTTATGAGTTATAGATACCTAGACTCAAAAATTTAATAAGAGTAAAACTCAGATTTCACATTTTTCATAGTCTTATTTGTAGATTCCAATCTTCTAGTTAAAAAAAAATGAAAGAAAATGGGAAAATAGCAACACTACATCCTGGAACTTATTTTCTAAGGCTGTACATGTTTCCTGTCGTCTTCATCTGACCTGTAAATCTCATCCCCATGTTCATTCCCTCCTTTTCCAGAAAAGTACAATGTTTTATACATTGGAACCGCTGAACTCTATTAAAGTATCACTGTGAAACAGGGCCCCATGAGACTGTTTAAATAAAATTAGAGCACAAAAGCCCTTTGCTAAGTTAGGACAGGATTCTGTTGTAGAGAACAATACTGATTTCTCCAGTGGACAGAGAAGAACAGTTTTAATTGGATTAGCGATGTGACCCTTGGTTCCCATAGAGATTTATAATACTTAGTTAGATAAAATTTACCTAACTCAAAGGATTTGCTTAGGAGATGTGATTTCTCCCTAGTTTTACTGAGAAGTAATTGACATATATCACTGTATAAGTCTAAGGCCTACAGCATGATGGTTTGATTTACATGTATTGTGAAATGATTGCCACAATAGATTCAGCTAATATCCATCTTCTCATATAGACAGAATAAAAGGAAAAAAAAAGAAAAAAGCTCTGCTTATGAGAATTCAGGATTTACTCTCTTAACTTTCCTCTATATCATACAATAATGTTAGATATACTCATCATGTTGTACATTCTATCCCCAGTACTTATTTATCTCTTAACTGGAAGTTTTTACCTTTTGACCACCTGCTTCCAGCTTTCTCTCCGCCTACCCCTTGCCTCTAGTAACCACAAGTCTGATCTCTTTTTCTATGAGTTTGGTGGGGATTTTTTGTTGTTGTTGTTGTTTTAGATTCCACATGTGAGACCATATAATACTCGTCTTTCTCTCTCTGACTTATTTTACTTAGAGTAAGGTCCTTGAGATTCATCCATGTTATGGCAAATGGTGGGATTTCCTTGTGTTTTATAGTTGAATAATATGCCATTATGTGTGTGTGTGTGTGTGTATACATGCATAGTGTGCATGTACACACACATACACACATACATACCACAACTATTTTATCCATTCACTCATCAATTAACACTTAGGTTGTTTCCATGTCTTGGTTATTATAAATAATGCTGGTATGAAAATGGGGGTGCATGAATGTTTCCAAATTAATGTTTTTGTTACCTTTGGATACATTCCCATAAATGGAATTCCTGGCCCATATGGTTTCTTTTGCTGTGAAGAAGTTTTTTAGTTCGATGTAGTTCCACTTGCTTATTTTTTATTTTGTTGGTTTGTGCTGTAGGTGTCATATCCAAAAAAAAATCATTACTAAGGTCCATGTCAGGGAGCTTGTTTGTATGTTTTCGTCTAGAAATTTCATGGTTTGTAGACTTATATTTAAGTCTTTAATTTATTTTAATTTTTGTAAGTGGTTTAAGATATGGGTCCAGTTTCATTCTTTCACATGTGAATATGCAATTATCTCAGCACCATTTACTGAAGAGATTGAGTATCTTTTCTGCATTGAGTATTCTTGGCTCTCTTGTCAAATATTAGTTGACCATATATGCTTGGGTTTATTTCTGAGCTCTCAATTCTATTCCATTGGTGAATTATTTGTCTGTTTTTATGTAAGCACCATACTGTTTCGATGACTATAGCTTTATAATATAGCTTGCAATCAGGAAGTGAAATACCCCTTGCTTTGCTCTCCTCTTTCAGGATGTCTGTGGCTATTTGGGGTCTTTTACGGTTCCATATAAATTTTAGGAATGCTTTTTCTAAACATAAAAAAATGCCATTGGAATCTAATGTAGTCTGTCTTGGTCTTTGAGGTGCAGGGGTGGTGCTTCAGCTTTACCCCCATGTTCTAAGATTCTCTCAGTGGTGTCTTGTTCTTGAGTAAATGATAGTTATTCTTCTTGTAAGGGGGACAAAGTCAGGAATGACCTATGTTGCTCTCTTGGTGACATTACTCTAACTGAGTTTTTTTAAGTTCCCAAGAATGAACTGGGTTGTTAGAGCAGTATATCTTAGTCACATTGTTGACTATGGGACTTATATTTTATTGTCTGATCAGGAGCTCCTTCAGACCTGTGAAGGATGAGCTAGGCAGTCTCAGTATGAACTTATTCATAGTTACACTGAATCACCCAAGAGCCTCATTACTTGATGGATTTAATTACAACATTGTATAAGTTGATATAATGTATTTCTTCTGATACTAAAAATGCTTTATCCTCCTTAGTGAAAGGCAGTACATTGCATGGGTAAGCATATTGCATGGAGACCTCTGGAGTTAGATTTCCTGAGCTGGAATCTTGCATACTCCACATATCATCTCTGTATCCTTGGACAAGTTAAATTCATATGTCTCACTTCTCTCATATGTAAAATGGAGACATATTGCTTTTTGAGTAGTTGCTACAAAGACTGGATAAGTTAATACTTAATCACCTAGCTAGTTTCTAGAACATAGTAAGTGCTCACTAAATTATAATAATTATTATCATTGTTTAAAATTGTGATTTTTTTACATATTCAAGAGTTTTATGTCAAACCTGGCCTTTCCTCATACTTTAATAGTAATAATCACTTTAAGTCGGATTAAAAGCTAAGCTACATACAAAAAAGTACTGAAAATACTGAATAACTTGAAACCATGTAGTTGGGGAGAATAGGACTACAATAATTCCTCAAAAATTGACCACATAATTTTCTCTTAAAAATGTTTAAACAAACAGACAAAAGCTTCAATGGAAAAGTAACTTTATGAAATCTCTAGTCCCAAATTTGAGAGTAGGCACTAAAATCTCTTACATGGAGAGGGATGAATAGAGAAGTAAGAATGAACAAGGACAATACTCTGTTTGGTGCCGTCTTTCCTTCTCAACTCCTCGAGAAGATGCCAAGTAGTTCTCTTCCTCAGTAGTTTGAAATCTAGGAAGAGGAGCTCATATAGGCACATGTAGTTCCCAAATTAACTCTGGAAGCACTGACAGATAACATAGACCCAGATTACTCCATTATTCACCATTAGACTGGCTTAGGAGTAAACAAAATTGTCTTTCACATGCAAATACTCCTGAGGATAAATCTTCTCACTCTTTCCTGCTTTATTTTGACTGACTTTACTCATATAGCTACTTTACTTGGCATTTAGCTGCATTAGTATAAATAGTAATTTTAATATAAGTGAGGAGAGGAGTTAAGTCTATATATTTTTATGGAGCTTATTCTGTGAGGGATGCATTGGCTAGACAATGCAAGAGATAACCAGATGAGTACATTTTTGCCATCAAGGAATAAATATCTTAATGAAGATGAAAGAGATGGCATGCAAGGTAGGATCAATAAATGCTTTAACTCCTGGTAAGATGTAAGACATAAAGAGACAAAAGATTCACAGTCCATTCTGGCTTTACAACAGGAATTGCAAATGACCACTTGCAGATATACTTATTTGGCAAGCACAATGTTTTAAATTTTTTAAATGCGTTGTAATATTTTTAAACCATGAATTTTCACATAAAAGTTCATGTTTCTAGATTCTCTTTAAAATTTGGAAGTTCTGGAAAGACTGGCCTTCATAATTTAGAGCAGCTGCTGATGGGAGGTTACTGAGAGCCAAGGCATGTGCTCTGCAGATCACCAAAGTCCAGATCCTGCTTCAACTAAAAAAAAAAAATACCCAGAGAAATCATGTTAAAATTTCTAAACAAACTCTTTATCTATTTCTCTAACTTAAATAATGCAGGAATTCTTACATGTATCTTTGTTAATTATATTATTCAATTTCTGCACTTATTTTCTTTACTATTACAGCTATCCATTTCTGAAAGTATTAAACTCTTACTATAATTTTATTTTATTTATTTTTTTGTTAACATATAATGTATTATTTGTTTCAGGGGTACAGGTCTGTGATTCATCAGTCTTACTATAATTTTATTTTTACATCATTTTGTGTTTCTGATCATATACTTAATTGCTATATTGGTGCACAGAGGTTTTATTTTTATTATTTTTTAAAGATTTTATTTATTTACTTGAGAGAGAGAGCAAGTGAGAGAGCGAGAGAGAGAGTGTGTGCACAAGGGGGGAGGAGGGGCAGAGGGAGAGAGAGGAGCAGTCTCCCTGCTGAGCAGGGAGCTCTAGGAGGCGCTTGATCCCAGGACCTGGGATCACGACCTGGAGCCCAACCTTAACCAACTGAGCCACCCAGGCACCCCAACAGAGGTTTTAAATTGTTCATTTTTCTTCATAACATCACATGGTACGCATCTCACAGTACTTTCCTCCTTAATATTAACTAATTATAATGTCATTCTTGTTGTTTCCCTCCTTTTTTTGTTCCTTCTTCCCCCCCCCCCCCCCCCCTTTATGCATTTTCTGGCACATTATTATCAATATTCTTTAATGGTGTGAGGTATAGATATAACTTCTTATATAGAGAGAGTAGTGTAAATTAAATAATTTTTTTTTTCTGGTGAGAATGCTTAAGATCTACTCTCAGCAAATTTCAAATTTACAATACAATACGATTAACTGTAGTCACCATGCTGTAGATCCTCAGAACTTATTCATCTTATAACTACAAGCTTATGCCCTTTCACCAATCTCTCCCCATTTCCTCTCCCGACTCAAACCCCTACAATTCCACTCTATATTTGTATAAGTTTGAGTCAGGGATCATATCTATACTTCTTACAGGTTTTCTTTTTTTTTTTTTAAGATTTTATTTATTTTTTTGTCAGAAAGGGAGAGAGAGAGCACAAACAGGGGGAGCTGCAGGCTGACGGAGAAGCAAGCTCTCCACTGAGTAAGAAGCCCCATGTGGGACTCCATCCCAGGACCCTGGGATCATGACCTGAGCTGAAGGCAGACACTTAACCGACTGAGCCACCCAGGCATCCTGGGTGTTAGCATTTTAAATGGCATCTCAATTGCCAGCATGACAATGGATTTCAGAGTTCAGCAGCTGGGGCCACAAGTCAAATAAGTTCCCTGCCTTCAGAGACCTAGGAGGCACATTTTCATGGTGGTCACAAATATCTAAATTATTGTTTTTCAGCATGGAAACAATAATGGATGAACATGTACTGATGGTGTCATTGTTTACATTTGTCCTGGAAAGGGGGTGGGGGAAAGGAAGAAGAGATCAATAAGGCAAAATAAAAATTATCTACAAATTTGATTTTATAAAAGTACATAAGATGAAAAATTATGTTTTATGTAAAATATTCTTTTTAAAATTTATTTATTTTTGAGAGAGAGAGCACACGAGCAGGGGGAGGGGCAGAGGGAAAAGCAGACTCTCTGCTGAGCCCACTGAGCACCGAGCCTGATGCCTGGACCCTGGGATCATGACCTGAGCTGAAGGCAGATGCTTAACCAACTGAGCCACCCAGGCACCCAAATATTTTATTTATCTAAAATATATGTATTTAAATAAATGTGGATATTTTATTTTTTATTTTTATAAAGATTTTATTTATTTATTTGAGAGAGAGACACACAGCAGGAGAGGGAACACAAGCAGGGGGAGTTGGAGAGGGAGAAGCAGGCTTCCCGCTGAGCAGGGAGCCTGATGCGGGGCTCGATCCCAGGACCCCAGGATCATGACCTGAGCTGAAGGCAGACGCCTAATGACTGAGCCACCCAGGCACCCCAATGTGGATATTTTTAAATAGACATGAATATTATGTTATGATATGTTAAGATTGTCATTACTCTTTAATTGATCTTTTAATACAAAGTAATCCATATCAAAACTGCAGCATCCCTTTTTTATGGAAATTTATATGCTTATTTTAAAATTCACAGAAAAATGCAAAGGACCTAGAATATCCAACACAACTTTGAAAAAGAAGAGAGTTGGAGACCCACCTGAATTCAAAATTATAAAAATATAATAAGACAGTATGGTTTTGAGAACAGGATAGACAAATAGACAATAGAACAGAATGGAGAATCCAGTAATAATCCCATAACAAATACATATATAGCCAATTGACTTTTAACAAAGATGCAAAGGTAATTCAGTAGAAAAAAAAAAAAAGATGTATACATGTTGTCATTTCAATAAACTCACAACCTCGAGATCAAGAGTCATATTCTCTACCTACTGAGCCAGTCAGGTACCCCACAAAACTCCTAAAACAAATGAAACTATAATCCAGAAATTGTGAGAAAATTTTTATAATCCACATATCTGGGAAAGGACTTGTATCCAGAATATATAAAGATTTCTCAAAATTAATAAGAAAACAATCCAATAACAAAAACTCTTGCCTAATATAAAAAATTTAGTACATTTTGGACCTAGGATTTAAACATACATCTGATTGATTCTGACAAAAGATTTGAATAGACATCACTGAAGAAGATTTATGGGTAGCAAATAAGCACTTAAAAAGATGTTCAACATCATTAGTCAATAGGGAAATACAAACTGAAAGCACAATGAGATAGCACATATCCATTAGAACATCTTGAAAACAAAAGCTGATTATAACAAGCATTTGTGAGGCTGTGGAAAAAATGGACCACAACTCTCATACACTATTCTTGGTAATGTAAAATAGTATAACTGTTTTGGAAAAATGTTTGGAAATTTTAAAAATTAAGTACATACCCACCATAAGATCCAGCCATTCCCCTCCTAGGTATTTGAGTATGAGGAATGAAAGCATATGTCTACACAAAGACTTGTATTCAAATGATCATAGCAACTTATTTTTAATAGTCAAAAACTGAGTATAACCCAAATGTCCATCACAGATTACTAGATAAACAAATTGTACTCCTGTATACCATTCAGCAATAAGTAAGATGAACTATTGATATGTGAAACAATACAAATAAATCTCAAAATAGTTATGCTAAGTGTATATGAGTATATGTCATGTCATTCCATTCACATAACATCCTAGAAGATGCAAACTAATCCAGAGGGATAGAAAGCAGGGTAGGCAGGAAAGAGGGGTCATAAAAATGGTATAAAGAAACTTTTGGGGGTTATAGATATAGTCATTATCTTGAGTGTGGTGATGGTTTCATGGTGTATACACATTCAAAATTTTTCAAATTATACACTTTAAATATGTGCAGTTTGTTGTATGTCAATTATACTGCAAAAAAATATTAAAAAGTAAATATAAGAGGTGTGATGTGAACATCGTATAAAATATTACATAAGTATGACCATATGGCTTAATGTTCATAAAAAGTCATGAATGGAAGGTCTATGAAAAGTGGATAGTGATTGTCTTAGGCAGATAAAATTTCAGATGATTTTTATTATCTTTCTTACGTTTTTTAGATATAATTCATTTTTCCCTTCCTATAACATATGGAGGGAAAAATGAAGGGGGGAATCGGAAGGGTAGACGAACCATGAGAGACGATGGACTCTGAAAAACAAACTGAGGGTTCTAGAGGGGAGGGGGGTGGGGGGATGGGTTAGCCTGGTGGTGGGTATTAAAGGGGGCATGTACTGAATGGAGCACTGGGTGTTATATGCAAACAATGAATCATGGAATACTACATCAAAAACTAACGATGTCATGTACGGTGACTAACATAACATAATAAAATTTTTAAAATGCAAAAAAAATAGATATAATTCATTATTTTCAAAATGTATACTATTTGTATTATCTCAAAAATAAAGCTATTTTCATTGTGAAGAATTTTGAAATTAAGTTGATTTAAAAAAAAGATTTTATTTATTTATTTGAGAGAGAAAGAGTCAGAGTATGAGCAGGGGGAGGAGCAGAGGGAGAAGCAGGCTCCCAGCTGAGCAGGGAGCCCGATGTAGGGCCCCAATCCCAGGACCCTCAGATCATGACCTGAGCCGAAGGCAGACGCTTAACTGACTGAGCCACCCAGGCACACTTAAATTGATTTTTAAAAACTACCCTTTATTACATATCTGTTATGGGGCAGGAATTGATCATATATTACTTAATGTAATTTACTCTAACCATTACAGTCACTAGACAAAGAATTAATAACCCTACTTTCCTGCTGAAAAGAGAGACATCTTGCCCAACAAAATTGGTATATTTTGGACTTAGAATTTAAATATATATCTGATTGATTTTGAAAACTGTGTTCTTTTCATTATTCATTATTTCATTCTTTTAGGAAAGGTACTACCATATAACAATAATTCACAATAACTTACTAGTATCATCAATAACAAACATTATGTGCCAAATTTTTTTCTAAATGCTTAAATGAGCTAACTCATCTAATCCTCCCAACAAGACTTACGTTAAAATTATCTACATTCTATAGATGAGGAAAACAAGGCAGAGAGGTTAAATGTCTTGGCCACAAATCTTCAACGAATAAATGGTGGAGCAAACTGTGGATGGCAAGGTCATCTATTTTGTTAGATATTAGGGAGGTTGTGAAGGTCTTAGAGCAGAGACGATCATGATTCAGACTACACCCTAGGAGTGTTAATCTGATTTTGATACTGGATGGTACAGAGGGAAGAAAGACAGAAGGTGAGGCACTGTCATCAAGAAAACCTCAGGTCCTTCTCTCATGCTCAACGTATGAGGAATTCTAGGTTCCATCCTACTGCTTGAGGCAAATTCTGTGAGGCACTGTTGAGATCACTATAACAGGAGAAGCCATCTATTGCGTAGTGCTCTCCAAAAGCATACAGATTTGGGGATCCCCTTGGAGAAAACAGGATGGCAAGGACTATAGTTTTCTCAGAGGAAGTCTCGAGGCTTGGATCTCAAGGTGGTAGGTCTCAAGAAAGAGCCTGGTAGAGGCTCAGTCAGCCTATGGGGTGAGCAGAAAAGACCCAGCACTCCACCTGCCTGGCTTGGGTGGGCAGGGCCCTCATTCCCCCATTGCTCCATGTAGTGATCCATCAATGGGAAAGAAGGAGTGGGTGAGCTTCTCGCCTGAGTCAACCGCAGTGAAGCAGGCATGTGGCATTTGCAGAGCCCATATAACTCATTTCATCTCCAAAATTTTGTAAGGTAAGTGTTACAGTTCCCATTTTGGCAATGAACAAACTTGAAAATGGTATTTCCATGGTCACATTCGCTATGTCCCACATCAGGATTTGAGGCCAGTTGTTCTGACTTATGGTCCAAAAATCATTTCATCACAACAGACATACAAGAAAAAAGACTAACAAATCCATGGTATGAAGTAAAGGATCTAACTATAATTTTTGGTCCCATTTCTTTAGAAGTCTTCTTTCAGTTAGAAAAAAGTCCCTACCTACTTCCTATCTACTCCAATTAGACCTAAAATCAAATCTAGTGCAGGAATAATTTTCGTCTGTCTGAATGCAAGGAAATGGATTAAAAAAAAAAAAAGCTTTAAGGGCATATAAGGGAGCAGCAGGCAACAATGTGGGCTCCCTCTCTTTATGAGGGTACAGGGGCTCCTTCAGACCACACTGTGATTTATACAGAAAATACTGGACAGTTCTTATGTGTTGGGCATTCTTCTGGGCACAGAGGTTATAGCAGCAAGTGAGACAGATGTAATCACCATCAAAGAGTTTATGTTCTAATGAGGGCTTCAGAAAATAACTAAATAAATAAACAAGATAAATTTAGAGCACGATAAATTCAGTGAAATAAAAGGCATAACAGGATAGAGAAAAACTGAGGTAACTCCTTGAAAGGGTGTGCTCATTTGTTCCTGCAAGAAGCAATGCCATGGGGTAGCTAGATAGTGACGGAACTTATTACAGAGTAGGCATCGTCCCTGCTCAGCTGGGAGTTGGCTAATTGTGTGTTTGCGCCAAACAATTTTGTTGCAGTTCACTTGCAGATTTAATAGTCTATAGTACAAGCCCAGGGTGTGACAGTGTGATGTTCCAAACTTTATCAACACCAGGACCCAGTGGGCTGGGACACTGATCTAATATCTTCCTGCACCCCTCAGCTGTCCAAATCTTGATGTCTTAAACAGTGACCTGTTACACAGTCTCATCCAGTCTTCTGGTTTTATATACCATCTATATGGTGGTAATTAAACGTTTCATCTCTAACTTGACCCCTCCAATCAGATTACTAATGAACATCTCAAATTTACTAATCCAAAATCGAGGTACTGATATTCGTCTGTTCCCTTACACCTATTCTTATAGTTCTTTCCTCTCAGTAAATGGAAACTCCATTATTTGTTATTCAAGCAAAAAACAAACAAACACCAGGTCTTA
Source organism: Neomonachus schauinslandi (assembly GCF_002201575.2). NCBI lineage: Eukaryota > Metazoa > Chordata > Mammalia > Carnivora > Phocidae > Neomonachus > Neomonachus schauinslandi. The sequence continues at coordinate 56,337,435 of NC_058410.1, read as the reverse complement.
CCTTGACTTCTTTCTTTCCCTTACATCCTATATCTAATCATCCAACCAATATTTTTCACCCAACTCTCAAAATATAAATTGGAATCTGATAGCTTCACCTTCTCAACCAGTTCCACGGCTATCACTGTCCGTGTCTTACACAGAACACTGCCATAGCCCTAGCTGGTCTTCAAGCATCACTTCGTGCCCGCACTACAGTCTTTCCTAACACAGAAACTAGAAAGTCTCCATTGACATGTGGGCCAGGGTTTATTGCTCCCCCAACTTTCAGAACCCTCTCTGGTGAGCTCACCCTGAGTAAAAGCCAAGCTCCTTACAATGTTCTCACCTACAAAAGCCTGAGGAAGGCTTCTCTCCTCTTTTGCCCCCATTTCCTTCTGAGCTGCATCTCATACTACTCTATTCTATTCAACTGGGCATTTCCAGAATGTTCCTTTAATTCACCAGATATGTTCTGCCTCAAGGTCTGTCACTCAGGATTTCCTGGGCTGTGCATTCCCTGGACATGCATGCAGCTTATTCCATTATTTCCTTTGCGTCTTCACTCAGTAATCAGTTTCCCAGGAAGGCCTTCCTTGCACAATGATCTAAAATTTCAGTCTCCCCTAATGTTTCATATCTCTCTTGCCCGTCTCATTTCTTCTCATACCATTTGAAACAATGTGGTTTATATTTTACTTATTTTGCTTTTAATCCATCCCATTCAACAGAATGAAAACTCCATGAAAACAGAAATTGTCTCTTTTGTTCAATGTTGTTTGCAAAGTTCTTAAAATGATGTCAGATATATCATAGTTGTGTAATAAATACTTGTTAAGTGAATGAATGATTAAATGAGCATATGGTTATAACTAAGGAAAATTTAATGAAAGAAAAACATATCCCAGTAAGTCTGATGATTTGCTAAGTTTCTGTTTACTATCTGTTATCCCTAGAGATGTAATCTTTAATGAAAAATAAAACTGCTTCACCTTGCATTCCTAGAATTTCATCCACTGGGACTCAAGGGCCAATCTCTACAGTGGTCTCATACCTACCAAGCACTTTATCATGTGTTGCCATTAATGGAAACAATATAGCTAGGATTTTATTTTACACAAAGGTGAGAAAATTCAAAGTGATAGTTGCCATACCAGCTACAACTTGGCCCCCGAGCTCATATGAATTTTTGCTATTACTTATATCTGCTCTTAACTTTTATGCCTTAAAATATATAAAGGCAATTTGTCTGCCTTACTACTGCTGTGGGATTTGTCTACAATTTATGCTTCAGGGCTCACCACAGGACTGTGACATATAGAACACACAAAATTCTCCTCTTTCTTTGGCATTGAGCAATAGGATGCTTTTGCTTTACTACTGAAGTCCACCCATAAAAGAGACGATTCACTTTTTAAACTTGCTGCTCCACATTCAAGGGGGAAAAAGACTAGAATACTTTTACACTCCACATCAGCCTCAGTTCTCCCCAAAGCCTAGGCCTTATTAAGGTGCTTTCTCCTGACATATGTGATGCTCATTTTTATCTATCTCATAGGCTTCAGGCACAAAGCCTCCTCCTTAATCTTGTAATTCATATGGAAATTAGAGCCACATAGATTCATCTGTCTCAACAAGATTACTTCTTGTCTAGAGTTGTCTTTAAGAAGAAATAATGGAATTAAAGTAGCTGGGATGTCACTTTTTAGGACCTCTGCAGAATGAATATTTGATGTCAACAATATTTTATAACATTAATTTGTTTCTGCCATCACTATAGAAAATTAATAAGTTCCTAAATACAGCTTCTGAGATTTTGGTGCATTGCTATTGTATCAAATTTGTGTACATTGTGTCTATAAGAGTATATCCTAATTAGACAATTTGAAAAGACAGGCTAGATCAAATTCACCCAAGTCTATGGCAGCCAGACAAGTAAGAGGACACCAAGAAAGACACCCTGCCCTTTAGCACACCACAGACATTGGCCTCAGCAAATGGTGTCAGCAGATCAACTCAGGTAAAAAATAACCTAGAAGGTATCATTTTCTTTCTTTTCAAATTAATTTTAAATTTGTTTGAAAAGATATGCACTTACATGGTTCCCAAACAAGAAAATATGAACATGTATACATGACAAGTTTTCTTCCCATCCTTATTACCTCATCTGGCCAGTTCTGCCTCCAGTTCCCAACCAAAATTCTAGAACAGGGACCCACCCTTCTGACTTTGTCATATACCCTTCCAGAGTTACTTTATGTATGTATAAGTAAGTATTAAAAGGACATCTTATTTTTCCCTTATAAAATCAGAAGTAAATAAGTAAAGCTGCAAACAGATTTTAAGCACAGCTAAAATTGGCTTACATTTTCCTCAAGATAATTGATCATTCCCACCAACCCCTTTCTTCCCTGCTTCTTCTTCCAAATGGATTAGGATATATTGACTTTTCTTAAAGTGTGTCAATTAGGTATTACTGTTAAGTGCATCTTTATTCTGAAGTGTAAAAGATCTTTAAGACAATTTTAAAGTAACAGAAAATACATTTACTAATATCTTTCTTATAACCACAGAAAAACTAAGAATTGCAAAGTCTTTAGGTGCTGTGGTATAGAGTAATTAAGATATTAAATATATAAATAGCTTTCTTAATTTTAATGGCTTATTACATTGTAGTTTAGGTGGTTAGTAAGAAATTAACATAATTATCTTCAATTTATAATTTATAAATTGATATTTTATATAAAAATATAAAAACAAATTAATTATATAGGAATTAGGTTCATCTTACATATATGTTTAATGATATATATAACAAGCTTATTGTTAATTCTAAGTTGATTTTTATATTACATAATTATTAGAATTATATAATTCTAAATTACATATTTTTTTAATGCAGAATTCAAATTCAAGGGCAATAATAATATGTTCTCTTTAGCCTAACCATTTTAAGGGGCATGTGCACTTTGAGATATTCTTTTCTTAGTGATAATAATTTTTTTTTTTTTAAAGATTTTATTTATTTATTTGACAGAGAGACAGCGAGAGAGGGAACACGAGCAGGGGGAGTGGGAGAGGGAGAAGCAGGCTTCCCGCTGAGCAGGGAGCCCGATGTGGGGCTCGATCCCAGGGCTCCGGGATCATGACCTGAGCCGAAGGCAGACGCTTAACGACTGAGCCACCCAGGCGCCCCAAGTGATAATAATTTTAAAATATATATCAACTTTGTAAAGTAGATTGTTTTAGTGGAAGAATGACTGAATTCGAAGGGAGGAAAAATTTTATATCTAGTTCTGCCTATTCCTAATAGAGTGTGACTTTGAGCAACTTACTTGATCATCTGTTATTTTAAAAGAGTTTGGCTTGCTCCAAAACTATTTAATTCCTCTATGGGGCATTAGATATGAAAGAAAAGTGACAGAGAAAAAAAGGAAATTATAGCAAAGTAACTAAAACTAAAAAGAAAAATAATGAAATGAGACAAGTAAGTAAAAGTAGAGAAAATGTAACTTACAAAAATAAAAATTTATGGTGAATATTTCAGACTTACTGTTTATCTGTTCCCTCCATCCTTCCTACAAAATAAACTGCAAGAAAAATCTCTAAGTTTCCTTTTCCAAAGGACTAATGTAACGATTGGTTGTGATAGAGGAGTAAGGTGGAAGGAAGAATATCAATATTTATTGTGTATCTATTACCTGCTGGACACTGTGGTGGGTCCTTTATACATGTTAGTTCATTCCTGCAGGAAGATCTAGTGCCAATAGTATGAAATTACTATACTCAGGAAAATCCTGCTTGCCAGTTCTCTATTCCCTAGTTCATTTATTACCGTGACAGTTATTTTATGTGTTCACTTGACTAGGAGACAGATATTTGGCCCAGATATTTGATCAAGCATTATTATAGATATTTCTGTTAAGGTGTTTTTCAATTTAACATTTAAATAGGTAGGCTGAGTAAAGCAGATTGCTCTCCCTAGTGCAGGTGGGCCTCATCTAATCAGTTGAAGACATGAATAGAAGAAAAAAGGCTGAACCTCCTCCAAGTAAGGAAGAGTTCTTCCTGCCTAACTGCCTTCAAACTGGAACACTGGCCTTTTTTCCTACCTTCAGGCTCTAACTGAAACATTGACTCTTCTTGGGTCTCAAGCCTATTGTTCTCTAGACTGGAATCACACTATCAGCTCTCCTAACTCTCCAGCTTGCCAATTCACCCTGAAGATCTTGGAACTTGCTAACCTCCATAATCACATAAGCCTATTTCTTATAATCTTTCTCTCTCTCTGTCTCCATTTCTTATAATTTCTCTCTCTCTCTCCCTCTCTATGTATACACACACACACACACACGTACACACAGTTGACCCTTGAACAATGTGGAGGTTAGGGGTGCTGATCCTCTGTGCAGTTGAAAATCAGTGTATAACTTTTCACTCCCACAAAACTTAACTACTAATAGCAAGAACCAGGAGGGATCACTTTTTACTGTGATATGAAGTTTATTGGAAAAACAAGCTGTTCACAGGAAGAAGATTATTGTCATACCATGTTTTAAGAGAATACTCACAAGACTTGAGCTCACTGCAATAGCAACAGGAAGTGGCTACAAAATTATTACAGTAGTACAGTATGTACTCTGGTTAATTTTATGCACTTATGATTTAATACTACATCTTTACATTTGTTTACATTTCTCTCAACTGCAAATGGTGCCATGTATGAACTATGTTTGTGTGCATAAGTTTTGATAAATTTTAACTTTTTATAATAGATTTGTATTTTGTGGTAGTAAATTATAGACAAGTATCTACATATATTTCATGCATTCATGATATACCTAATTATTTCTTTTTTTAATATTTTTAGACTGTGTTGTTTACAAGTTTTCTCAAATTATCACAAATCTCCAAGAAATTTTTAATATGTTTATTGAAATAAATCCACGTATAAGTGTGCTTGTGCAGTTCAAACCTCTGTTGTTTGAGGGCCAACACAGTGTGTGTGTATGTATATGTGTGTGTATACTTATATATATACTATTATATAGTGTGCATATAATATACTATAGTTCTGTTTCTCTTGAGAACCCTAATCAAATTAGCATTATTATGCTGATGAAAAAAATAACTTGATGTTATGAACTGAGTGCTTGTGTGCCCCAAAATTTATATGTTGAAGTTCCACTGCCCAATGTTATGGTATTTGGAGATGGGGACTTTGGAAGGTAATCAGGGTTAGATGAGATCATGAAGGTGGGGCCCTCATTATAGGATTAGTGCCTTTATAAGGAGACACACCAGAGAGTTTGCTTGTTGGGTGCTCACTCATATGAGAGTGCATACTCTCTCTCTTTCTCTATGTTTGCACAAAGAAGAGATCATGTGAGCACAGAGTGGGAAAGTGACCTGCTACAACTCAAGAGAGAACTTACAACAGAAACTAACCATGCTGGCACCTTGATCTTAGGCTTCCAGTCCCAGAACTGTAATACAATAAATTTCTGTTATTTATCTCACCTAATCTGGTATTTTGTTATGGTTGCCTAAGCTAATACATTTGATTGACATTGTACTCTATATTTTTAAATATATTCATCATCCCATTAAAGTCTTATGAAAATCTGTGAAATCGATATTTTACCCATTCCTAGATATGAAGAACCTGCAACATACCACATCTGGCCACACAGAAAGTGACCTAATATCAAGACAACTCAATACCATAGAAATGTTTAAAATGGAGTTCACGCAAACACTATTTTGAAGAAATCACCTTAGTATTCTGGGTTACACTTTCCTTAAATCCACATAATCTTAGTGTCAATCAAAATAAGCCAAAATTCCATTTATCTTTAGCACAAGCATAATCTCCCCCACCATCCTGTTTGTGGACATCTGTTGTCATTAATGATAAACAACACTCCTACATTCTCTTATCTATTACATTAAAAGTTATATAGGTCACATTCTGGTCTTTGTAGAACATCTGAGATGCTGATCACATAATGACTTCTCAGATTATTTACTATATACAGGATCAACTCACGAACCATAGGAGAATAAAGCAAAGTCCAAGTTTCTCCAAGTTTCTAGTAAAACCAAAAGAGCAAGACCGTGAAATACTATTTTCCATTCAAAATTTGAGTCATTGTTAATGAAGGGATAAATGTGAGTTTGCAGCCTTAAAGATATAATTTCCCAATCTTGTCAATCACTTTATTTTTTAATGTAAGAGTATATAGAAATAGAACATAGAGTGCCATGGCTTTTAATGGATAGAGCTGACTTATAGATTAACTTTTCGTCAGACCAAAAAAAAAATAATTTTGTCTAAAGAATAAATGTAAACATAAAAATTAGCAGATTAGAAAAGCACAAGACAGAAATTAATGTCTCCTATAATTTCAACCTAGAGATAAATACTATTAACATTTTATGTGTAATAATCCCATTTTCCTTATATATTTTTGTGTATATACATACATGCATATATATACACAATTTCATATAAGCCATCATCCAGATACTTCCATCCCTCCTCCAGCTTATATAAGATGATATGATGAGAAAGGAAGAGGGTAGGAGTCAAGAGAGTCATAAAGAGTATAGCATTCCTGTGGAAGTTGTTCAGGATCACCACAGAAGGGGACACTACCGTTCTTCTTGTCAGTGAGACCTATGCTCAACCTGAGGACTTATCCTTCTGCCCTGCGGCATTTCTTAACAGTGAAAAAGAGAATTCAGAGAGGCCAAGTGACGTAGCCCGCACTCCCAGGATCTGGCCTAACAAGAATATGCAAACTTCTGAGCAAGTGGTACCATGGAAAGTTACTGGGTTGAGCAATCTTTCCAGAATGCCATCTGAGAGAGCTCCCTGTCAGCTGAGGGAACTCTGACAACAAGTAGATTTGGAGAGTAGAACTGATAAATGAATTTGGGAGCAGGTTGTAGAATAGGAGGCCAAGCCCGCTCCAAAAGGGGGAGTGAAGAGAGAGTGGCTGACTCAGGATCTTCTGCAAAACCCACAAGTGTGTCCTTCAGAAGAGCCAGCAAACTATCCTAAGTGTTACTGGTCATCCCAAGTCACTATTAACTAGTAAAGCAACAACAACTGACTAGGAGGAAATCAGATTGTGGCCAGCTAATAAACATTTTCCTGTTCCTCTATCCTGTTTACCTGTTTCCAACCCTAGACCCAAAAAAATGTCAAAAAGGAGACGTCCCAAGGCTAGGGCCAGTCCAAACTGCTTCTTCCGCTCCAGGGTAATACAATAGGAACAAGAGTGAAAAAAGGAGACATGCCTTGTTTTAAATTTTGGTCTGAAGACATGCTCTGTAAAGTTTGATTTTTTTAAACTTCTTGAAATGTATTTTATAGTCCAGTATATGGTCTAATCTCCTGCATGGTCTTGAAAGTATATTCTGCAGTTATCGAGTATAGTGTTCTAAATGTCAGTCATGTGACATTTAGTCATATTTAATTTCGTTCTTCCCTTACACCTGGGATACAACCCTTTCTATATCCTTAAAAAAAAAAAATTTCTATATCCTTATATTTGTCATAGGAATATCTATTATGATGTAGATTTTTTTTCTCTGTAATGATTTCAGGCTTTGAATCATGCATTTTGAACCTCTGTTATTAGGAAGGAAAATGTCTATTAGCTGGCATTTAAGACTGTTAAGGCTTGCTGATTGATGCTCTTATTATAATAATCCCTTTTTATATTTGGTAATATCATCTTTAAGTTGTCCAATATTACTATTTGTTTTATATATCTCTTTCCATTATTTTACTCTCTACCTGCTTGTGTCTTGATTTTTTTATTATTCATGAATTGTTCAGTCCACTTACATTTAATTATTCTGTGTCTGGCTTTAAGTGTACAATCTTGTTATTTATTTACTATTTGTTCCATCATTATTTTACCCACATTTTTTAAAAATATTTTTTCTGGGTATATAGTCTAGTGCTGTAACCTGCCCCCCCACCTCAGCAATTTAAAAATATTTTCATTGTCTTCTGAATTCAGTTGTTTCTTATGAGTTTATTGTTCTTCATATGGTACTTTCCCTGTGTATAATGTGACTTTTGTTCTGGCTACTCATAAGGTTTTCTCTTAATCTTTCTTTTTACCTTTGACTATGATGTGCTTAGATGTGGTTTTCTTTGTAGTCACCCTACTTGAGATGCCTGAACCTATAGGATATGTCAGATAATTTTTTACTTCAAATTTTGGAATTTTTGAGCAACTAAATATTTGAATATATGTATTTTTTATGTCCACTATCACCTTCTTGTTCTTCTGAAACTCTTCTTTTTCTGAGAGTCCAATTACACTATGTTAGATGGCTGATATTATCCCACAGGTCACTGATTATATATTCATTTATTTGTAATAATTTTTTTTCCTCTGTGATCCTCAGATTGGATAATTTCTATTGACTGGTTTTCCAGTTCCCACTATTCCTTCTATAGTCTCCAATCTGCAAAGCCCATTGAATGAATTTACTATCTCACATATTATACTTTTCCATTATAGAATTTTCATTTGATTCTGAGTGTCCATTTCTCTACTGATATTGCCCATCATCTCCTGATAATCCTATTTTAAGTAATTGACTTAAAATTAAGTAAAATTATTAAATTAATTTATAATAGTCATTTAAAATCCTTGTCTTCCAATGTCAATAATTGTGTCCCTTTAGAATCTATTTATACTGAGTATTTTTACATAAGTCATATTTTTCTGCTTTTGTGTATATCTAGTAATTATTGATTATACGTTAAGCATTGTGATTAATATGTTTTTGGTAGTCAGGATTATGTTCTGTTTTGGCAGGCAATTACATTGCAGGCATTTCCTGCCAGCTCCTTTCCCCTTTGCTTTATTTGTAAGTACTTATTTAATTTCGTTCTTCCCTTACACCTGGGATACAACCCTTACATTATAGCATAGACTTTACTCATTAGTCATGGTCTTTCTTGGGACTTTGATTGAATGCCCAAGTTGGTCTGCAAGGTATATCCTCTCTGACTAAGCTGGACCTACATTATCTCTCAGTTTTGAATGACTTTGTGTTATGTCCATTCAGCTCTCAGCTTAACTACAAGTGCTCTCTGTTAGGCCTAATGGAGTCCTTCTCTGAATCCAGCACTTCGCCAGGAATCTACGGAGAGGTGCTGGTTAAACAGACTTATCAGGATTCTAGCTAAAACTAGCTTGGGGAGGAAGTGCACAAACAGGCCTAGAAGAAGAGTTGGGACCTGGACTTCCAGAAATTTCTTTAATTCCTGAAGTCCTGGGGTTGGAAAGCTACAGGATGCAGAGTAAAAATATGTTGAATGTCTTCATTAAGGTTAAATTAAACAGAAGAAAATGTTGGTTGAATGTAAAGAAAACCTAAATGAGGTAAGTCTTTGAGACTGTGAAATGGACTCCCTAGGGACAGCCACTCAAAGGAGTCTTTCAAAATTACCCAAGCAAAATTCTTCCCAGCAAGGACTGTAGAATTTTTTTTCCTCCAACATTTTTGAAAAAGCAGAGTATGTGAATCAGAAATGAATTCTTCAAACCTATAAGGCATTATGATCCTCAATTTCTACTCTCACCTGAGTATAAATGTGCTCTCTAATCCTTGACATAAAAATATCTTTGTAACCTCGGCTATGCTTCCACCCCAGGACTAGCTCTTGCCATGCTCAGCATACAGATGTGGAACCAGGCCTGGCTGGAAAATGCTCCCAAGGCAAATGTTCAGTGCTTAAAAGTAGGCCACATTCAGAATTCTAGACAAATTGCATTACTTTTCTACAGCTGCTTAGAAGGTAAAGTTGTTTGCTGTCTTTCTGATCATTTTAGTAGCAGTTTATAGAATCCATATCCCTGGATTTTCCTTTGACCATTTTTTCTCAAAATTGTCTGAATACTTAGAATCTCTAGACTCTGGATACAAATGTCTACTGACTTATTGTCTGACTATTCAGACTTTAAGCTCATATGTTTCTCCGCCCCTGGATAATTGAATAACTTTATTCACTTATCTGGCCTTGACCACAAAACATCTGACACTTTTGTTAGTTTCTTGCCTCATTTATTCACATTTGCTGTAACACCCCACTCCCCTGATCCCTGGGTCCACCTCCATGATCTCTGTCTTGTTTTCATTCCTGTTTCAGAATTACATTAACAGATCTTCATGTAGATTATATAATGAGCTGACTGGAAAAATGGAAATGTGAACACTAGGCTAGATGGAGAAATAATTCCTATTGATTGATAATTTATTTATCTCTGCATTTTACTAAGTAACTGGTATGTATTTCAGATCATACAACATGAAGAAATTATAGAAGGCCCTGGGGCTAAGAATGCTATGATAGATTTTGATTTGTTTGTGTGAAGGAAATAAGATGTTAGCAGAAAGCTAGTGACCACAGAAAATAACCAACAATTTCCCTGGGTAGTTTCTGATGAATTTTCTTGAAAGAAAGTACAAATAGATGACCAAGTTATATCATCTGTAAATACTTTAGGCTGTAGCCACAGGAAATTTATTTTAACAGACTTATATTTAAGTTGGGCTAAAAGGGACATCCTAGTATGAAGTAGAAAATGAAATTATTTCCAAATTTATGCCTGGGAGGTTACTTTAATTTTACCCTTCTAGACACCAAAAGAATAGAGAGATTCTTTGAAAGAAATTCTTTATATAGTTTTTAATTCTAGGAGGACACTGACACCATCACCTACCTAAGCTAAACTCTAAAACGTAAGAAACTAAAACAAACAATATGAATATAGTTGCAATTATCTAACTTCATAAAACTACCTTTGTGTCTGTTCTTATAATGCCAAAAATCAGGTTTTGCTTATGATCAACTATTTCTCCTGTCCAGCAAACTGTTGTGCCACTGTAATGAGTACAATGATCTGACCTAGGAAGCAGAAGAAAATGGATGTTAGCATTTTATTTTTTTAAATAATACTTTGAGCTTTTTAAAAAGATTTTATTTATTTGACAGAGAGAGAGAGAGAGCACAAGCAGGGGGAGCGGAAGGCAGAGGGAGAAGGAGGCTCCGCACTGAGCAAGGAGCCCGATGCAGGACTGGATCCCAGGAGCCTGGGATCATGTACTGAGCCCAAGGTAGATGCTTAACTGACTGAGCTACCCACGCATCCCAGGTGTTAGCATTTGAAATGGCATCTTCTTTAATAAATCTTAGGTAAAGTACAGGCAAGCTCCTCTTTGTTTAATATAATAGAGCATTTATAAGGATGTTACTTTGCTTCTGTTCCAATAGAAGAATTTTACCTTTCTGAAGCATATTTTATCTCAGGTGTCTCTCAAATTGCATTTTAAAAAAAAAAAAAGATTTATTTGAAAGAGAGAGTGCACACCTGAGTGTGCATGAATGGGGGGGAGGGGCAGAGGGAGAGAATCTTCAAGCAGACTCCCCGCTGAGCTAGGAGCCTGACACAGGGCTCAATTGCAGGACCCATGAGATCATGCCCTGAGCCAAAACCAAGAGTTGGACACTTAACTGACTGAGCCACCCAGCTGCTCCTCTAAAATTACATTTTAAAGAGTATGGTCTATACTTGTTGCTTACTCTATAAGGAGTGTATGGTCTGTACTTGTTGTTTACTCTATAAGGAGTAAGGCCAAAACAATTTCTCGAATTTAAGTAAATAAACAATTAATGGTATATTTTATGAAAGTTTCAAGTTCCCAAATAGGGAATAATGATGAGGTGGCTTGATAACTTCATACCATCCTCCAAATAGCCCAAGCATGATAAGGTTGAGATTGTAAATCTGACCCCTGACTTCAGGATTGACTAAGAACCCTGCTACATGACTAAGCCTGTCAATGGTGGGCCCAAAATGAACATAAGAGAGTAGTAGGGAAGGATAGAGTTTGGGGGAAAAAAGCAGAAACTGCCAGATGAATATGAATTTCAGAATGAGAGCCTCATCACCTATCTGCTGGGTCACCCTCCTGGATCTGGGATTAATGGAATGGATCATCCATAAATGTTGAATTTCTTGAGTCACTTATCAATATCACCAGGATGTATATAAGCCTGATGCTGGGAATATTAGTTTGTTCTAAGACACAGCTCTCTCCTTTTCTTTCTTATCCCAATCATAAAACCTGGAATTCCACCTTATTTCTTAATCTACCTGCTGATTAGTCTGCCTAATGTCCAGGTTTCCTTTGGGCCTATCTACTAGGCTATGTGGGGCCCTTTCCTACATGTGTCATTGTCTCCTTGAAATTGGTTCTTTGCATCATACTATATGCATTTACTTGAGTCATATTACAATCAGAATCCCATTTTTAGAATCCCTTATTCCAAGTATAACAACAGCTATCATGACTCTCAGGTACCATGACCTGCTCAGCTAATTAAACTCCTCTGAATCACACCTGAGCTTTCTGAATCTTTTAGACACATTATCCACTGTCTATCTAACTGTACCTAAAGGAGCTCACATTTGCAGTTGGATCTGTTCATCTAGGTACTAGCTTGGGTATTAGATAAGTCTTGTGCAAGCAATCAGTTCTATCCTCTACCTTATACAATTAGATGCAAAAACAGGAACACAGACTTTCCCTATCATGGTCTGCATCTGTCTTAGAATCCACATATGTGTACATACAATTTGACACTTCCACGGGTCTCTGCCTTGGTTCCAATAAAATGAACCAACACCTGTGGTACCCTTCCTCAGCAATTAACACAGGCTTAATCACTGTTCATATTCTCATTTAGAAATATGCCCCAAACAGGGCAGAGTTCAATAAGTTAATTTTTTCAAAGACTGATCTAAGCAAGAAATATTTGTTGAGTGTCTGTAATATGTCAAAAACTCATCTGTGTGATAAGAATGCTATAGTAAACAAAGCTTAGACTAAAATTTGATAATTGTTGCTTTGGGTAATACTCCCAAAATTGGTTAATTGAGGCTTAAGCACATAGTGAGAAGTCTAGATGGCTACTACTCAGAAACTACAAATTTCTTATCCTACAGTGTAACTTATATTCTAGATTCATTGTATATGAGTACTCATTTGGTGATTCAAAATGACTATCTCTTACCTACAGCTCCTGCAATGTCCATGCTGCTTTAACTAGCAATAGTTAACTACAATCCAGTGTAGGTAAACTCCTTACATTCCTTGAATAATATTTCAGCACCCTGATCTGATTCTCGCATGCCCCTGAAGCTAGAGGAAAGACTTCCAAACTTGTAGTTAACCTTTCCAACAAGTTCCACTGAGCAGTTCTCATACTTGGCTCCATCTGACATGTGTTGTAATTCTTTCATGACAAAGCTTTGACTAAATGGGAAATATGTGGGTCTGATATCACCCTTACTTACTCTGAAGCTTAAAACCAATTTCATTCCTCTTTAATTTTTCCTCTTCACTACTCTAGAGACAGTATCATGGAACTACAATTGTCAAACAGCTTTCCAAACCAGTTTATTTCTTAAAGAGAATTTAATCCCTTCATTATTGACCATATTTTAAAATATGTATGAGGAGGGGCACCTGGGTGGCTCAGTCGGTTAAGTGGCTCTCTTAGTTTCAGCTCAGGTCATGATCTCAGGGTCCTGGGATCAAGCACTGCTGTGGGCTCTCTCTCTTTCTTCCTCTGCCCGATTGTGCTGTCTCAAATAAACAAATAAATCTTTTAAAACAAATATATATCAGGAATTTCCTAATACCTTCCTAGATTTTCACTCATAAATTTAATACTTGCCAAGATTAGGGTTTTAGTCATGTATCTAATATATGTTAAACTGTGATGTTTAGCAACAATAATCACAAACAAGTGGTTTGACCCTTCAACAATCAAGAGATTAAAAAAAAAATGAGGTGTTTAGTGCTCTGTTTCCTTCATCAAGTAAATTCACAAATAAGAAATTGGTCTGAAAGTTTACAATTGCTACATTTCTCACAATATTTTTTTCACCTGGATTTTGTTTCACTTCTTGAGGTATAAACAGTAAAATGCACAACTTCCTAAAGTTCTGAGCTTTGAAAACTGCAGTCAAATAAAAATCCCTATATCAAAACATAGAATACCGTCACCCCCCCAACTCCTGTGTCCTGTCATCAACCAATCCTATGACATTCAAGCTCAAGAAAGCACTATTTTCTGTCCCTAAAACTTTCCCTTTACATATATATAAAGTCATATATAAAAATCATACTACAGATATTTTTGAGTCTGGCTTCTTTCATTTAGCATAACCTATTTAAGATTCACCCATGCTGTTGCATGAATCAACAGTCAAATTCTACCTATTGATGAATAGAAATCCATTGTGTAGATGTATGTAACAGAGTTATTTTTTACTTTCAATCCATTCACCAGGTGAAAAGCATTTGGTAATCTCCAGTTTGGGGAAATTATGAATAAAGTTGCTATAAACATTCACAAACAGTGTTTTGTGAGAAGCTTCCTATTGTAAGTGTAGATATAACTTTATAAGAAACTGGCAAACTTTTTTCCAAAGTGGCTGTACCATTTTAAATTTGTGCCAGCAACATATGTTTCTGTTCTTGTACATCTTCATAGTCACTTAGTTTTGTCAGCAATTTTAAAATTTGCCTTTCTAATAGATGTATAGTGGCTTCCCATTGTGGTATTAATTTACATTTCTGTAATGAAGGTGAACATCTTTTCAATGAGTTTACTTGTCCTTGGTATATATTCTTTGATGAAGTGTCTGTTTTAGACCTTTTGTCTTTTTTTTTTTTTCTTCCTTATTGAGTTATAAAAGTTCTTTTTGTATTCTGGATATAATTAACTGGTCTGATATAGTGTACAAATATTTTCATCTAGATCTGTTTAATTCTTCATTATCTTAACAGTGTCTATCAAAGAACAAAGATTTTAATATTTATAATACCCAAATTATCCACTTTTTATTTTTTATTTAATTCTAGTATAGTTAACATATAGTGTTATATTGGTTTCAGGTGTACAATACAGTGATTCAAGAATTCTACGCATTATACTCTCTACATCTATGTTGCTGCAAATGGCAAGATTTCATTCCTTTTTATGGCTAATATTCCATTACACACACACACACACACACACCCCACATCTTTACCCATTCATTTGTTGTTGGACACTTGGGTTGCTTCCATAATTTACCTATTGTAAATAATGCTGCTATAAATGTAGGGGTGTATATATCCTTTCAAATTTGTGATTTTATATTCTTTGGGTAAATACCCAGTAGTGTGATTACTAGATCATATGGTAGTTCTAGTTTTAATTTTTTGAGGAAACTCCATACTGTTTTTCACAGTGGCTGTTCCAGTTCACATTTCCACCAACAGTGCACAAGGGTTCCTTTTTCTCTACATCCTTGCCAACACTTGTTTCTTGTGCTTTTGATTTTAGCCATTCTGACAGGTGTGAGGTGATATCTCACTGTGGTTTTGATTTGAATTTCCCTGATGATGAGTGATGTCAAGCATCATTTCCTGTGTCTGTTGGCCACCTGTATGTATTCTTTGGAGAAATGTCTGTTCATGCCTCCTGCCCATTTTTAATTGGATGTTTTTGGTGTTGAGTTGTATCAGTTCTTTATATATTGTGGATACTAACCCTTTATTGGATATGTCATTTGCAAATATCTTCTTCCTTTAAGTAGGTTGCCTTTTAGTTTTGTTGATTGTTTCCTTTGTTATATAGAAACTTTTTATTTTGATGTAGCCCCAACAGTTTAATTTTGCTTTTGTTTCCCTTGCCTCAAGAGACATATCTAGAAAAATGTTGCTATAACAAGTGTCAGAAAATTACTGCCTGTGCTCTATTCTAGGAGTTTTATGGTTTCAGACCTCACATTTAGGCCCTTAATCAATTTTGAGTTTATTTTTGTGTGTGGTGTAAGAAAGTGGTCCAGTTTCATTCTTCTGCATGTAGCTGTCCCATTTTCTCAACACCATTTGTTGAAGAGACTGTCATTTTCTCATAGCATAATCTTGCCTCCTTTGTCAAAAATTTATCCATTCTTTTATTTTCAAGTTTTTATTTAAAGTCCAGTTAACATACAGTGAGATATTAGCTTCAGATGTAGAACTGAGTGATTCATCACTTACAACACCCAGTGCTCATCACAACAAATGGCCTCCTTAATACCCATCACCCATCTAGCTCATCCCCCCCCCAACCTCTATTTTTAAAGAATGGTATCTTATTTAAGACCTCTTTGCCTGTCTCAGGGTCACAAATATTTGTTCTGTATTTTTCCTTGACATTTTATAATTTAGATCATTGAGCCATTGTGAGGTAGTTTTTGTGTATAATACCAGGCATAGGTTATTTTTTTTTTTTAGCTTAGTTTAAAACATTATACATTTTCTTTTGAATAGCTTTTGCACCTTTACAAAATATCAGTTGAATACATCTGTATGGGTCAATTTCTGGAATCTCTAGTCCATTCTATTGTTCTCTATGTCTATCCTTTCACACATTTACCCTGCCTTCATTGATGTGGCTTCAAACTTAGTTTTGAAATTGGGTACTGTGAGTAGTCTGATTTAGTTTTTTTTTTCAAAACTGAAATTGTAATCTAAGTCATTTTCTTCTCCACATATATTTTAGCATCAGCTTGTCAAAAATCTATAAGAAATTCTACATTGGAATTGCATTGAATCTGCAGATCAGTGTGGGGTTAAGTTGACCTTTTAACAGAACAGAGTCCTCCAATCCATGAATATAATATGTCTATTCATTTGAGACACATCTTTGAAGAGCTATATGAGAAATCAAAGAGACAACTTCTAAAGGCTTAGGAATTCAGGATGTCTTCCTAGAGAGAATGGAAGACATTAACAATGGGACTTTAATGAGATAATGCATGTTTAACTTTTAGAAACAGAATGGAGGAATTATAAAATATTAGCTATAAAAATAACATTTTCATTGAATTTATATAGACAGTAGTTGAATCTTATAGATTTAAAGTAATACTACTTCTACTTCTTTAATTTTTCAAAACAGTTTTTTAAAGATTTTATTTATTTATTTATTTATTTATTTATTTGAGAGAGAGAGTGCACGCAAGTCAGGGGGAGGGGCAGAGAGAGAGGGAGAAGCAGACTCCCTGCTGAGCAGGGAGCCCCATGCAGGGCTTAATCCCAGGACACTGGGATCATGACCTGAGGCGAAGACAGATGCTTAACTGACTGAGCCACCCAGGCACCCCCTCTTTAATTTTAAATAATAAGTTTCTTAAGGCAAAAGCAGGATACATTTGCTGTAAAAATTTTTGAAAACTCAAGAATAATAAAAAATTCTTAATTTTATCCCTTAAATGTAAATGTTTACTTTATCCTCCCTGTCCATTCACATTTAAGTTAAGTTGATGATATAGTGATTTTGTTTTTTACATTACATGCAAAATAATATTTTCCAATATAATTTTCTATAAAATGCAAGTTTGATGATTATAGACTATTCATTATATGGTTATGTAATAATTTATCTTATCTATCCCCAGTTATTGAGCATTTAAGGTGTTTCCAGTTTTACATTATAAATATCATGGTGATTAATATTTGGTAATTAAATATCCATATGCATTTTTCTCCCCCTCAGGATAATTCCTAGAAATTAGTCAAAAGATATAAATATTTCAGTGACCTTAATTGTCAAATTTCCCTCCAGAGAAAACTATATTGATATATTCTCCCAGCACCTATGTCAAGGACTGCCATTTTCCCCTTTCAACACACCATCAGTGATACCGGTTATTACAATTTCTTAAGTGCTTTTTTTTTTGTAAACAGGATATTTTATTGTGTAAATTTGTATTGTTTTGAGTACTAGAGCTTTCTGGGATTTGGTCAGCAAAATTAAAATACATAGTAATAAAGTAATGCAACTGATTTCAACCTGTTACCTAATGCTACACCTCATAATGTTATGTCATACTACTTTCATTTGTCATGTGTACCTACTAAAACCTGGTCTTAATTATAATGTATTTATGCTCATATCCTGCATATGTAATTATAATAATGAAATATATTATTATTAAAAGCAATCTTATTAAACTCTTAAATTACATATTTATAGTATTTAGAAATATAAAGGGAATTTTATATTTCTGGCAAGAGTTTTCCTAAGAAAGGAAAATTTATTTTGAATGGAAAGATCTTAAATTGTACCTAAAACTCTAAAAACACATAACATTTTATTTGTTTTTTTAAGATTTTATTTATTTGACAGAGAGAGACACAGCGAGAGAGGGAACACAAGCAGGGGTAGTGGGAGAGGGAGAAGCAGGCTTCCCACAGAGCAGGGAGCCTGATGAGGGGCTCAATCCCAGGACCCTGGGATCATGACCTGAGCCGAAGGCAGACACTTAATGACTGAGCCACCCAGGTGCCCCAAATGCATAACATTTTAAAACAGTATTGTTATATACTAAGAGTAATATAATGTCCATTAAAACATACTACATAGAGAACTATGGAGAAGGTTCTGATGTAACATAATTAGTTCATAAAACGTACATTACATCTGCCTCCCTACACTGAGCATTACAAAAGAGCTTCACTGGTTTTGGCAGTGGCTTGATTTATCATTAATAATATACTCTGACACAACCCAAAACACGGATCATTGGGCATGATTTTATAGAAAGCATCTAAATAGACTATGCAATGATATTGGAAAGAAAAACAAAACCATGATTCTGCTCAACCATGGTACTGCACCATTATAGAGCAATTTCTCCTTGCATTGCACACCTGCTTTCTGGCCCATTAAGTCCTGCTGTCTTTACAAGGAACTGAGGTTGTAATGTCTTTCCCAAATGCATATTTTTATGGGACCATGCATAACAAGTACACATGAATGTACATGTGGCCAACCTCATTTTTAATATGTTCAATCTGACTGGAACAGGAAAATAGTCACCTTAGAAGATAATCTCTTAATTGCTTAAAGCTCTGCAGCAGTCATTTCCTGACAAGCATTTCAAGACTCCCCTATAGCTGTGGGGAATTATTATTCTGTTCACTTATACATTCCTAGAAACATGTCTGATATCATTTTTCATAAAGAAGTGGTATTTAGGAATAATAACACACACATCAGATCTGATTTTATTTTTATGCACATCAAAATTCCACTGCACCAAACCCCTGCAGTCACCTATCATTACAATAATTCTAGTTGGCTATTTCTTCCCTTTCACTTATGTGCACAGACCACTTCTCAATGATATTTTCATGGTTTGCAGAACATATCAAGAGTTAGCTAAGAAATCATCTCAACAGTAGACTTCCATTGGGAATGTCAATGAGCTAAAGGCATTTTGGACACACTATCTGAATTCCTGAGCTTTATTCTATTTGCGGGATTAAAAGTATTTGAGGTAAAAACGCAGTGATCTGTACCTTTCATCAGAGATCTACATTTGTTGAAAAGGCAGGCAGCTGCCTCGAGAGATTATAAAATTAGGTTCTAGGGCTCTTTGAAATACAGTGTGGTACCCAAAAGTGCACATTTCTTTACCTTCCTATTTTCAATACAAAATTTTAGAAATTATCATTATTGAACTTCCTTTATACTCCATACACAATTTTTTTTTTTTACTGTCTTGACACATTAAGTCAGCTAAAATCAAACGTTAAGTGAAATTGTCTTGGTGGACTAATTAAGGTCCAAATGGTCAACTCATTTTTCCTCCATGTAAATGTAATGATTTTAACTAGCAATTATTAATTACAATATTTCTTAAAGTAGCATATGCAAGGCTATTTAATTTCTCTCAATATTTAGGAAATACTGAAAAAAGATGAAATGTACATTAGAAGCCTATTCTTCAAATTCCTAGGAGAGGATGATATTTAAAGAAAAGGAATAAGTGGCAACTCCAACTTCTGATTTAACTTGAAGGAGAACAACTTTTAAAAATATCAGGATTTTGAATTTTTGTTTAATGATAGTAATTTTAAAGAAACAACCTTAGAGACATCTGAGGAAATACAGATGTCACAATCATCATAAAATAATCTGAACATAATTTTTTAGTATTGCTATGTGTGTTATTCAGTTTATTCCTTTTGTTTTCTAAGAATATATTCTCTCCATATTTTGTCAACTTGAGGTTGTTACTATGAAGAGGTAAGAAAAAAAGCATGCAAGCTCTTCTCAAGGACAGAGTCAACATACAAAAGGGAAAATCAACCAGAGAAAGAACAACCATCTGTTCTGTCCCCTACAAAAATGTAAAAATGTAAAAAAGGTAAAAGTCTTTTGGCAAAGGAAACATTAAAAAAATTAGTTCTTAAAATGTTGTGAAAATGTCTATGCTACCTAGAGCAATCTACACATTTAATGCAATCCCTATCAAAATACCATCAACTTTTTTCAAAGAAATGAAACAAATAATCCTAAAATTTGTACCGAACCAGAAAAGACCCCGAATAGCCAGAGGAATGTTGAAAAAGAAAAGCAAAGCTGGTGGCATCACAATTCTGGACTTCAAGCTCTATTACAAAGTTGTCATCATCAAGACACTATGGTTGGCACAAAAACAGACACATAGATCAATGGAACAGAGTAGAGAGCCCAGATATGGACCCTCAGCTCTATGGTCAACTAATCTTCAACAAAGCAGGAAAGAATGTCCAATGGAAAAAAGACAGTCTCTTCAACAAATGATGTTGGGGAAAATTGGACAGCCACATGCAGAGGAATGAAACTGGACCGTTTCCTTACACCACACACAAAAATAGACTCCAAATGGATGAAAGACCTAAATGTGAGACAGGAGTCCATCAAAATCCTTGAGGAGAACACAGGCAGCAACCTTTTCGACCTCCACTGCAGCAACTTCTTCCTAGAAACATCACCAAAGGCAAGGGAAGCAAGGGCAAAAATGAACTATTGGGACTTCATCAAGATAAAAAGCTTTTGTACAGCAAAGGAAACAGTCAACAAAACCAAAAGACAACCGACAGAATGGGAGAAGATATTGCAAATGACATCAGATAAAGGGCTAGTATCCAAAATCTATAAAGAACTTATCAAACTCAACACCCAAAGAACAAATAATCCAATCAAGAAATGGGCAGAAGACATGAACAGACATTTCTGCAAAGAAGACATACAAATGGCCATCAGACACATGAAAAGAGCTCAATATCGCTCGGCATCAGGGAAATCCAAATCAAAACCTCAATGAGATACCACCTCACACCAGTCAGAATGGCTAAAAAACAAGTCAGGAAACTACAGATGTTGGCGAGGATGCGGAAAAAGGGGAACCCTCCTACACTGTTGGTGGGAATGCAAGCTGGTGCAGCCACTCTGGAAAACAGTATGGAGGTTCCTCAAAAAGTTGGAAATTGAGCTACCATACAATCCAGCAATTGCACTACTGGGTATTTACCCCAAAGATACAAATGTAGTGATCCAAAGGAGTACGTGGACCCCGATGTTTATAGCAGCAATGTCCACAATAGCCAAACTTTGGAAAGATCCAAGATGTCCATCAACAGATGAATGGATAAAGAAGATGTGGATATATATATATATGCTTTCCTGCTTTGTTGAAGATTCCTGCTTTGTTGAAGAGATATATATATATATTATATATATATATAATGGAATACTACGCAGCCATCAAAAGGAATGAAATCTTGCCATTTGCAATGACATGGATGGAACTGGAGGGTATTATGCTAAGTGAAATAAGTCAATCAGAGAAAGACAAGTATCATATGATCTCACTGATATGAGGAATTTGAGAAACAAGACAGAGGATCATAGTGGAAAAGAGGGAAAAATAGAACAAGACAAAACCAGAGAGGGAGACAAACCATAAGAGACTCTGAATCTCAGGAAACAAACTGAGGGTTGCTGGAGTGGAGGGGGGTGGGAGGGATGGGGTGGCTGGGTGATGGACATTGGGGAGGGTATGTGCTATGGTGAGTGCTGTGAATTGTGTAAGACTGATGAATCACAGACCTGTACCCTTGAAACAAATAATATATTATATGCTAATAAAAAAAAATTGTTTAATTAGTTCTTAGAAAACCTAAGGTCCAACTTCAATAGTTACAATAATATTTTATTTACATTTTCACATTGTTATTTCAGTGTAGTAGTTGACTTAAATATACTAAGTTCTTCACATCTCTTCATTACAACTGACATGTATAAGAGATAACTGGGGGAAGTTCTGAATGATCTAAATAGGAATTACCTACATGTCTCAACAAAACTAAAATGAGTAACAAGGACAGCCGATGTCTAAAGCTTGTATCACATAATCCTCTTGAGTTTTTAATTATACAATTCTTTGGCCAGTGCACTCATTCATAGAAAAAATTTTAAAATTGTATCAAAATGCTTTGTGATTTAACTTTGGGGGAATATCTCACTGTGCATGCTACCTTGGTCATGCCCCTGTGTTACAGAATCAGGTTTTCTGAAAATTGCTTGATTATATGTTGTTTCTAACTACTGAAAAGTGAAAACTAACCATTTAATTTCCTGATCCAGTGGATGCCAAAACACTCATTACTCTCTCTAACTAAATCAATCAAATATATTATGCTTTTGCAAACCAATCGTTCCCAACCCTAATTTTGTAATGTTCACAGATACCCATCTGAAATTCTCAAAGAGTTGATTTCAGTGTAATGTATTTAAAATAAAATATATACCACTTCTGCAGGAAATAGGAGTCTGAAATTATTTAAATGTTATTCAGGAGGTAGAGGGGGTTGCTAATAAACATAAAGAGCTGCAAAAATATTGCATATTTATCTTAATCTTTTTGACAATCCTGTGAAATAATAATAATAATATCCTGTGCATTTTCTTAGATGAGGTACTTAAGATTCAGAGAAGTTAAACAGTTTACCCAATATTCCACAGCTCTGATTTGAGGTGTTAGCATTTTGATTCGCATATCTGTGCTGCTGGTGAGGCATAATGGGTATAGGCAACTTCATGTAGTAAAGAAACAAAAATAACTCTATACTGGATGACATAAAAACACTTCATTCCTTCAGGAATAATTCTGCTATCCATGTATTTTCTACCTCATATCAAATATATTGACTGAAAAACTAAACAAGTAGCTGCCCATCACCAGGCTGATACACATTCACATTCTCCTTTCACTCAGAGGAGTCCTCAAGTTCTCTGGTCCAGGAAGCAGAGTCATGATGAAGGACTGGACCCAAGGCTTACCAGTTCTGTCAAACTGGCTTGTTTTTAACTTCTCTCAGTGACAACTCCCCCATCTAAAAGTGAGAATAATAATCAGATGGAGAGTGGATGTGAGAATTGGAAGAAATAGATGAATCATATTTCCAGTTAAGAATAAATTTAATTCTGCATCTCTAAACAGCGTTGCAAAAATTTAAGCTCATATTGAAGAGATCTCTATACAGTTTCATCTAGTTTTTTCATCTAGATATTAATTTCTGTTACCATTTAAAAACAAAACAAAACAAAAACACAAGGGGCAAAAAAATGAAGGTGTTTTCCAATGTGATATCCATAGTTTATGGTTGTATACTGTAAGCTTGTAAAAATAAAAAGAATCACTATTAATTGTGGAGCTATTAGAAAAATAATAGCAATCTCCAGAAAATTTCTGATTTTTCTTTTGACTCAAAGAGAAGCCCAGCTTCTTGACGGTTTATTGTATCATGGATGCAACTATGCAAGAGTATGAATATCACATATATAACTTAAGCAAAAGAGGCTGGATTCCAAAAAGCGATCAGGCTTCATTATTCCATATTTATTATGCAAAAAAACAAACAAAAAAATCCTAACATACAAAAGTCAAGCTAGAAGTTTCCCTTGGTGGGAATAGTGAGTGGAAGGAGGCTGAAAGGGAGCGTGGGCTTCAGGCAATGCTGTTTTCTGATTTCTGTAATGCTACATGATGGTGTACAGTACATGAAAATTTCTTGAGGTGAATATTAGTGGCACACCTATTTCCCACATTAGCTGAATATGACAAAGAAGTAGGCGCACAGAAGCCAACATGAAGTCCATTTCAAACTGGAAATGATTATTCTTGTTTCTATAGGTTGCAGTATTAAACATGAAATAACAGTTGTTACATGAACACATTCCATTTAGATTAATTCCAAAGTTCCCAATTTGTCCAAAAATTATGAGAAACTAGTGATGGTCATAATGGGGACTTTCTTTTGCTGAGATACCAAAAGATGTAAGTGCAAGATACTTCTCTGAATATTATTTTTATCCGCCAAATATTTTCACAAATATAAGAATGTATTTATAATGAAGTGCTTTAAGAATTTTTAAGATATTTTAAGATAGCCCTTGAGAAAATTTGACTTCTCGACTGAAGGACTATATAACAATGAGGATTATAAACTAAGTGGTTTTCTCTACACTAAGTTAACAGTTTTAACTGGTCATGTACCTTTGGAGATATGTCAATTTTCTATGGTCATTAGTTTATTATCCAGCAGGTTATTAATTTCATACATAATATATATGCTCCTCAAACTATTAGTAGGTGTCTTAGACTGGTACCCCAGAAACAAATGCTGAGGGAAGATTTATGAAAATATAATTTATTAGGAAATGTTCCCAGAAAAAAATCAGTAGGATAGTGGGGAAGTGGGACCAAGGAGAAATGGAGCCAGACAAGCCTAAGATATCAAGCCAAGTCCCACAGTGTCTAAGTGTGGCTCAATCTGCCAGAAAGCTCTGGAGACACTATAGGAAACACCTCATAGTAGCCTAGATCAAAGGCAGAGAGTTGGAGTATTCAAATGCCCATGTCTAAAACCCTTGGCTAAGAGCTGGCTTCAAAGGACGTATCTTTTTTAAACATTTCTGGTTCCCTGTGTGCACAGGCAAAGAAATGGCAGCCTGAGGCAGTTCTCTGACAAAGATTCACAGATGCTGGCTTGGGAGTGAAATCCCAACGAGAGCAGGTGTGCACTGTAAAGGGATCTGAAGGGATTCAGACAGAGCACCAATGGCATCTGCTACAGTGGGTTCACTTTCTTTTAAAATCAGAAGACAAAACAGAGTGACTGTTCACTTAATAAAATGTCCCTTCACAAAACTTTTCTTTTCCTGAAGAATCCTTTTAAATAGTGAGGGTGAATTCATATACTCATTCATTAAGTGTTTTAGGCATGTCATCAGACATCATGGCAAAAAGATAGAAAAAGGAATAAAAAGAGTTAACAGAGCATTACTCCCTTTCTTTCAGATTAAAATATAGCAGGTGAGAAAAGAATGAATTGCAGAAATATAGGAAAAGTACACTATGAGGTGCCATGGAAGGAGCAGAAAGCACTTACGTAAACTCAGTGGTTGGCTTCACAGAGAAAGTAACTTCTGATGGTATTGATCCAGTGTTGGGGATTTCCATGTGAATACAGGAGAAAGATAATTCATTGAGAACCCTGGTAAGACAGTAGTGGAAGTGATTGTATGTATACTTGAGATTGGCAGAATACAGCTGATAGACTAAGAGGCAAGGCTAACATATTAGAAATCTCTGGAATAAAAAAAATAAATTTCTCCAAAAAATTTTAAAAGATTACCATAAGAACAAATGCATGAGAGAGTAGTTAGAATATCAAAGCACTATGTTGGCTAACTGAACATAATAAAATAAAAAAATAAATAAAAGAGTATCAAAGCATTGAATATAGGAATTTAAGAATTAAGTGGTTGTTCTCATCTGTCCAGGCTGCTGTAATAGAATACCATAGTTTATAAACACCAGCAATTTGTTTCTCATGATTCTGGAGACTGAAAATTCTAAGGTCAAGGCACTGGAAGACTTGGTGACTGGTGAGAGCCTATTTCCTAGCTCATAAACAGCTGCTTCTCACTGTCCTCACATGGCAAAAGAGCTCTATGGGGTCTCCTTTATAAGGGATCCACCTTCATGACCTAATCAACTCCCAAAGTTCACACCTCCAAAAGCCATTATATTGAGGATTAGGTTTAAACATATAAATTTGCTGGGGGTGGGGGGCCACAAAAATTTAGTCTATAGCAAAGGTACAAAAGTTTAAAAAATAGTGAAAATATCTGATTATAGGTTGTAAATTGAGTTTGGCTGTGAAAATAATCCAAATGAAATCAAGGAACTAAAGAGTTAAAATTCTGAATGAATTGAGTCAGAGTTAAAGATTTGAATGAGTTGTTATTGTCCTTAATGATGTGAAGAATACCTAGACATTAGTAAAGAAAGAAAAAGAAGGCTAAAGAGTGATATAACTATCAAAGATAAATTTAAAAAATACCCTGATAAAAATGAAAACAGAGGGGCACCTGGTGGTGCAGTAGGTTAAGCGTCAGACTCAGGTTTGTCTCAGGTTATGATCTCAGGGTCGTGAGACTGAGCCCACTGATGGACTCCATGCTCAGCATGGAGTCTACTTGGATTCTCTCTCTCTCTGTTCCTCCCCACCATGTTCTCTCTCTCACTCATTCACTCTCTCTCTAAAATAAATAAATAAATCTTTAAAAAAGTGAAAATGGAAAAACACATACCAAAACTTATGGGATGCTGTAAACCACTTCATAACAATAAACACCTACATAAAAAAAACAAAAAAAAAAAAACCAGGGGCACCTGGGTGGCTCAGTGGGTTAAGCATCAGACTCTTGATTTCAGCTCAGGTCATGATCTCAGGGTTGTGAGATCAAGCCCCAAAGCAGGGTCTGTGCTGGGTGTGGAGCATGCTTAAGATCCTCTCTTTCTCTCCCTCTACCTCTGCCCCTACCCCCCTTGTGCACGCACATGCTCTCTAACAAACAAAACAAACAAAAACAAAAAACTCTCAAACAACCTAACTTTACACTTCATGGAGGTAGAAAAAGAACAAAGCCCAAGGTTAGCAAAGAAAGAAGATAACAACAAAGAGTGGAAATAAATGAAGTAGAGACTAAAAAGACAATAGAAAAGATTAATGAAATGAGGAGCAGAGTATATACAATGAGGAAAAGACAGTCCCTTCAATAAATGTCACTGGGAAAACAGTACAGCCACATGCAAAAGAATGAAACTGGACCACTAACTTACCCCATACACAAAAATTAACTCAAAAGGGATTGAAGACTTGAATATAACACCTGAAATCATAAAACTCCTAAAAAAAAAAAAATAGGTGCTAAGCTCATCTTGGTGGTGAACTTTTTGGATTTGACACCAAAAGCAAAGGCTACAAAAGCAAAATAAAGCAAGTGAGGCTACATCAAACTAAAAAGCTTCTGAACAGCCAAGGAAACCACTAACAGAATAAAAAGTCAACTTGCCAAATGGTAGGAAATATTTGCAAATTATGTACCTTATATGGTTTTCATATTCAAAATATATAAAGAACTCATACAAATTAATAGAAAAAAAACAAACAACCCAATTTAAAAATGGGCAGAAGATTTAAACAGACATTTTTCCAAAGAAGACATACAAATGGCTAACAGGTACGTCAAAAGATGCTCAGTCTCACTAATCAACAGGGAAATGCAAATCAAACCACAATGAGATATCATCTATACCTGTTAGAATGACTATTATAAAAAAGACAAGAAGTAACTAGTTTTGATTAGTATGTGGAAAAAAGGGAACCCTTATGTAGTGTTGGTGGGAATGTAAATTGGTACAGCCACTATGGAAAACAATGTGGAAGTCCCACAAAAAATTAAAAATCGAACTACCTTATGATCCAGCAATTCCAATTCTGGGTATTTATCCAAAGAAAATGAAAACATAAACTTGAAAAGACATATGCACCCCTTTGTTCACTGCAGCATTACTTAAAATAGCGAAGATATGTAAACAAACTTAGAGTCCATGAATGAATGAATGAATGAATGAATGAATGAATGAATGAAGAGAATGTGGTATGCATCTATACACACACACACATTCATACACATACAATGGAATATTTAGCTGCAAAAAGAAGGGAATCCAGCCATTTGTGACAATGTGGATGGACCTTGAGGGCATTATGTTAAGTGAAAAAATTAAGGCAGAGAAAGACAAATACAGTATGATTTCATGGATATATGGAATCTAAAATCAACAAAACCATAAAAGATAACCCAGACTCATACATATAGAAAGTAGATTGGTGGTTGCCAGAAGCAGACGGTAAGGAGGTGGGCTAAATGACTGAAGAGGGTCAAAAGGTCTAAACTTTCTATTATAAAATAAGTCATGCGGAAGTAATGTACAGCATAGTGATTATAGTTAATAATACTCAATTGCATACTTAACAGCTGCTAAAAGAGTAAATCTTAAAAGTTCTCATCACAAGAAAAAAATAGTAACTATGTATGGTAATGGTTGTTAATTAGACTTATGGTCGTGATCATTTTGCAGTATACACAGATATTGAATCATTATGTTGTACATCTGAATTTGATATAATGCTATATGCCAATTATACCTCAATATTTTTTTAAAAGAATGGTAAAACCAGATGCCATATCTTTCAGAAACAAGGGGCTTTGCACTAGGGAAAAAGAGCAATAACTTTAAAGTAGCTGTGATGATCCAATAGAATACTAATGTCATGTCTCAGACCTTTGATCAGCCTCCACCTGAGCAAAAGGGGGAGGATTGCAACTGAGAAGTACCACGCTTCAGTTCGGAGGAGGATTATAGGAGGAGGATTGTAACTGAGAAGTTACAATTGTAACTGAAAAGTATCATGCTTCAGTTAGGTATAAAGGTGTATGAATGAAACATGGGAGCTTGCTGAAACAGAAAGAGGACTCCTGGGGCACCATGAAAAAATTATGGAGGGAGTAGGGCTATATAAGAATGAGTCTTGGCAGGGTGGAATACATAGAGTAATCAAGGAACAAGAATTGGAGAGAGGCTGGGTGACAAAAGGCTTACATTTGGGATAAAGCCCAGGCATAAATGCTATGATTGGAACTTACTGCTTTGGGATTTTAAATGAAATCCTTCTGTACTAGCATAGTGTGTATGTGAGGGGGCTGGTGGCCAGGCAGTGAGAGGCAGATTGGGGTCGAATAAAGACAAGGGGGCATTGAAAAGGAAGTAGTCATATCATAGCATTACCCTTACCCTCAGATCATAGCAAAGGAATCAAGATTAAAAGGGCATTAACTGAAGTGATGATGGTGTGTACACTGATTATTAGTTTCAATATATTAAAATAGTAAAATATCTTTAACTTTTGTTTCAGAGTTTATATAACTGATCTCATCTAAATCAATATTTTATGTTTTTTCATATGTGAGGAGGTCACAGATTGTTGTGCTGGGTGACAGTGGGACGATTTGGTGGCTGTAAGTTCTAAAATGGAAAGAGACCTTATGAGACGAGGGGGCAGGGATGGGGAGCAGGTGGTATAGGGCCACACTTGACTATTCTGTGAAGGTTGCGGCAAGGGCTGCTTTGATACAAGATAGACTTTTGGTGAAAGGTGGTTTATATTTCTCCTCAGGCTGCAGTTTTTATGTTGTTTGTAAAAGGCTTCCCTTTCTTTTTGATCAGCCTGAAGTGACCCTGACTGGCAGACATTTAAGGCATGTTTTAAGATTTAAAGAAATAAATGAATAAAATTAAACAGAAAACAACAATACCAGGTTGGTTAGTGGAATTAGTCAAAATGCCAAACAGATTTTAGTACAAGCAGCCTGAAGTTTATCTTTTTTTTTTTAAGCTTTTATTTATTTATTTGTCAGAGAGAGAGCGAGAGCACAAGCAGGGGCAGTGGCAGGCAGAGGGAGAAGCAGGCTCCCCAACGTGGGGCTCGATCCCAGGGATCATGATCTGAGCCAAAGGCAGATGTTTAACCGACTGAGCCACCCACCCAGGCGCCCCTGAAGTTTATGCTAATAGTCTTTTTACTGATAGCAGTTGTAAACGGCAGCTTCAGCTTATTTACAACTGATTTTCATAAAGTAAATCTTTTCTCAAAATTGACTATTTTTTCTCATTCATCCATTCACTAACACAAAAAATAGTTCCTGAGTCTTTGACATGCACCAAGGTCAGATGAGGCAATAGATACACAAAGGTAAACCAGAAACACCCAGTCCCTACCTTCCCATTCCATACAGTTCAACTATATTCCCTCCAGAGAGAAAGGCACCAACTAGGGAAAAAAATCACACCATTAGATAGATAGGTGAAAAAGTTTTCAAAGATGATTAAAATATTTTAAAAATCCAAAACTCTTTAATTTTCAAAATAGTATTTTCAACTGGATATATATATTATACACGTACAAACTTTAAAAATTCTTAATACACATTTAAGATCTAATAGTTACCATATTCATCCTAGTCAAACCTTTAATAACTTTAATGTTAAACCCAAACCAAAGATATTTTCTCTTCATTTCAATGCTAACATAAATTTTCTCTTTATCTCTAGATGGTGCTTACACTTTACTATGTAACCATGTTTTATACCCTGATTTTTTATTTCTATGGCTTCCTCACAGTCATGAATCAATAAACGGCTGCATAAAAATTCCACATTTCCTGACAGATGTGATTTTTATACTGGATAGAGGAAAGATAAACAGTATATACCAGGGATGTAATTGCCAAAGTCAATTTAAAGGGGATGGGAGCTTTGGTCTCTGCTCTATCTGTTATTATCACATTCAAAATATGGTAGCTAACAAAATATATACTGATGTCAAACAAGG
This sequence comes from Neomonachus schauinslandi, assembly GCF_002201575.2. Classification (NCBI taxonomy): domain Eukaryota; kingdom Metazoa; phylum Chordata; class Mammalia; order Carnivora; family Phocidae; genus Neomonachus; species Neomonachus schauinslandi. Next base: position 56,306,733 of record NC_058410.1, on the reverse strand, counting down.
AAATCACTCCCAGGGCATTCCATTCTTTTTCATTTGCAATCGCTATCATTGTATCCTATATGAAATGAGCCCTGCTTACCATTTGTAATTTTGTAATTTTTAAATATGAGTTCTGACTTTATGACAATTACCATAAAATGGGTAATGTGAAACATACTAAAAAATATTTTTACAAGTGATGGGATATATATATATACCTTTTCCCATATTTGCAGATTTTTTAAACTAAGATTGAAAGACTCAAGAGACACAGTACTAATAAAGTCAATAGTCTATGTGTTCATATGTCATACTAATCCATTATGAACTGAGAAGAACACAGACAACACAAAATAAACCTTGCTTGAACCCATGAGCCTGTGTGTAGTAAAAGTGTTTTGTAGCTTCACTTTATTGTTATTGTACTTCATTTCACATTTTTAGTTCTTCAAAAGACAGTTGATTAAATAAACTATTTATTGAATTTATGTATAGTAAATAAGCATTTCAGTATTTCATTTGAAAATAGCATACCTCTACATAGTTAGACTATTTCCCAAAGGTTACTCTGACATTATTCTCCATTTGCAGAGCTACCAGTACTTGGGATATAGACTCCTCATTTACCAGAAGACTGAATGTTCTGATTGAGAAATTTTTATTGGTAAGTAACTGTTAGGAACATTCATTTCTCTTAAGTCTGCTGTCAACTATAATCTACAAAAGCAAATTATACTTAAATTATAACATTCAACAAAGTGAATTAAACAAAAAAAAAGGCAGCCACCAATGAACTAAGCACAGCGTGTTTTCTATTTTCTCGCTGATCAGTTAAAAAAAACAAACACTTCTATTATTTAACTGATTCATGGCTTAAGCTGTCTCTGATTTTAAAAGTAATTGTCAATCTAGTATCTAACCAGTTACAGTAACTGGAAAAAATGGGCTCCCTTTTCCTCTGTTCCATTAAAAATACCTTCCTGAGGCAGAGAGCACTCATGGTGAAACACTTCCAGTTTTATGATGGCAAGGAACCATTAATTCAATTTTTCATTTTTGAGATGTTTATATTGGTGCATGTCTTAGGTAGATTTACACTCACAGGGTGATTGGATATGTATGTTCTCGTATTTGTGAAATTATCACATAGGAGACTGAATGGATTCAGAGTCCTTATTTAAAACTCAACATGTTTTCGAGTCTACAATAGTATGCATATATTTTAACCTCCAAGCTGGATTTTCACATTAAACAACAAACCTCCTCACTATAAAACATGACCACAATGAGCTCACATGTCACTGGCAAATGTCAATTATGTGTATGTTCACTTTCTAAACCCATATACATATAATTAATTCATAAGAATGGAATTTTTTTCAATATTCCTATATTTTTATATTGGCTCTGAGCAACCATATATTCAAAACTGTATTGGTTGTTTCAGATACACTTTAAACATATCAACAATTTTAAGTGTTTTAACTGGATGCCTACTAAAGAACAAATAGAACTAGAAACAGAATGAGATTTCTTTAATGCAGAAACAGCATTTTAATTAAGATCACCTTCCTCTTTAATGGATGGAATTCTGTCAATACATGCCACTCCTTTTGTTCAAAATACTCCCTAGTCTGTAAAGATGAAAGCAATTGTTAAGTCAAAATTATGTATTTACCCACAGCTGTGAAGATTTTCTGCAAAGAACACTGGCAGCCAGCCACAGGCTTGCTCTATTAAAGTAGGTATAGCTTCTGTTTCAAGATCAAGCTCATGTGCTGTGAGTGAATACCACGTACATATCAGTTTTCATCACTAGTGAAGTGCACTTGCTCCCCAATTTTAAAGACTACATCAAAATATAGCTTATAAACATAAAAAAATTCACCCATGGGCAATACAAAGGCACACACAGCCTGTGGGATATGAGTTTGGCAAATATACTCTATCTTATTCTATATTCAAAATAATCTTATGAGATACCTTAGTATCATTACACCAATAAATAAGGTAGCCAACTTTCTAAGAGTTAGAGTAGTTTTGAGATATACTTCACATTGGAATATAGAAACTTCTACATGACTGTTTTTTTCATTGAGGAAAATTTCCTACCTTTACATATTTGTTGTAAAGTAATATATTAGAAGCTATTTTGTGGTTTTCAAAAGGTTATCATGATGTACTTGGGTGCCAAGTGATGAGGAGGAAGAAAGATGAATTAGGCTGAAAGAGATTATTTTTTTCTTTAATTTAAATTCAATTAACCAACATATAGTACATAATTAGTTTCAGATGTAGTGTTCAATAATTTATCAGTTGCTTATAACACCCAGTGCTCTTCACGTCATGTGCCCTCCTTAATGCCCATCACCCAGTTACCCAACCCTCCCCCACCTCCTTCCAGCAGCCCTCAGTTTGTTTCCTATAGTTAAAAGTCTTTCATGGTTTTTCTCCCTCTCTGATGCATTCCTATTCAGTTTTCCCTCCCTTCCCCTATGATCCTCAGTGCTGTTTCTTATATTCCACATATGAGTGAAACCAGTATGATAACTGTCTTTCTCTGATTGACTTATTTCATTCAGCGTAATACCCTCCAGTTCCATCCATGTTGATATAAATAATAAGTATTCATCTCTTCTGATGGCTAATATTCCATTGTATATATGAACCACATCTTCTTTATCGATACATCAGTTGAAGGGCATCTCGGCTCTTTCCACAGTTTGGCTATTGTGGACATTGCTGCTATGGACATTGGGGTGCAGGTGCCCCTTTGGATCACTACATTTTTATCTTGGGGATAAATACCTAGTAGAGCAAATGCTGGGTCATAGGGTAGCTCTATTTTTAACTTCCTGAGGAACTTCCATACTGTTTTCCAAAATGGCTGTACCAGCTTGCATTCCCACCAACAGTGTAAGAGGGTTCCCCTTTCTCCACAACCTCGCCAACATTTGCTGTTCCCTGTCTTATTGATTTTAGCCATTCTGACTGGTGTGAGGTGGTATCTCATTCTGGTTTTGATTTGTATTTCCCTGATGCCAAGTGATGTGGAGTAATTTTTTTTTTTCATGTGTCTTTGGCCATTTAGATGTCTTCTTTGCAGAAATGTCTGTTCATATCTTCTGCCCATTTCTTGATTGGATTATTTGTTCTTTGGGTGTTGAGTTTGATAAGTTCTTTATAGATCTTGGATGGTGGCCCTTTATCTGATATGCCATTTGCAAATATATTCTCCCATTCCATAGGTTGCCTTTTAGTTTTGTTGATTGTTTCCTTTGCTGTGCAGAAGCTTTTTATCTTAATGAAGTCCCAATAGTTCATTTTTGCTTTTGTTTCCCTAGCCTTTGGAGACATGTCTAGCAAGAAGTTGCTGTGGCTGAGGTCGAAGATGTCCCTGCCTGTGCTCTCCTCCAGGATTTTGATGGATTCCTGTCTCACATTTAGGTCTTTCATCCATTTTGAGTTTGTCTTTGTGTATGGTGCAAGAAAATGGTCCAGTTTCATTCCTCTACATATGCCTGTCCAATTTTCCCAGCACCATTTATTGAAGAGACTTTCTTTTTCCACTGGATATCCTTTCCTGCTTTGTTGAAGATTAGTTGACCATAGAGTTGAGGTTTCATTTCTGGGTTCTCTACTCTGTTCCATTGATCTATGTGTCTGTTTTTGTGCCAATACCATATTGTCTTGATGATTACAGCTTTGTAATACAGCTTGAAGTCTGGCATTGTGATGTCACCAGCTTTAGTTTTCTTTTTCAACATTCCTTTGGCTATTTGGGGTCTTTTCTGATTCCATACAAATTTTAGGATTATTTGTTCCAGCTCTGTGAAAAAAGTTGATGGTATTTTGATAGGTATTGCATTGAATGTGTAGATTGCTCTGGGTAGCATAGATATTTTAACATCTGTACTTCCAGACCATGAGCATGGAACATTTTTCCATTTCTTTGTGTCTTCCTCAATTCTTTCATGAGTGTTCTATAGTTTTCTGAGTACAGATCCTTTACCTCTTTGATTAGGTTTATTTCTAGGTCTATTATGCTTTTGGGTACAATTATAAATGGGAGAGATTCCTTAATTTCTCTTTCTTTTGTCTCATTGTTAGCATATAGAAATGCAACTGATCTCTGTGCATTGATTTTGTATCCTGCCACGTTGCTGAATTCCTGTATGAGTTATAGCAAGGGTAGAGTCTTTTGGGTTTTCCATGTCAACTGAAAAGAGGGAGAGTTTGACTTTTTCTTTGCCAATTTGAATGCCTTTTAATACTTTTTGTTATCTGATTGCCAAGGCTAGGACTTCTAGTACTATGTTGAACAACAGTGGTGAGAGTGGACATCCCTGTCATGTTCCTGACCTTAGGGGAAAAGCTCTCTCTTTCCCCATTGAGGATGATATTTGCTGTGGGCTTTTCATAGATGGCTTTTATGATACTGAGGTACATTCCCTCTATCCGTACACTGTGGAGAGTTTTAATCAAAAAAGGATGCTCTACTTTGTCAAATGCTTTTTCTGCATCCATTACAAGGATCATATGGTTCTTGTCCTTTCTTTTATTAATGTGATGTGTCACATTGATTGATATGCAAATGTTGGACTACCCTTGCAGCCCAGGAATAAATCCTATTTGGTCATAGTGGATAATCCTTTTAATGTACTGCTGGATCCTATTTATTGGCTAGTATCTTGGTGAGAATTTTGGCATCCCTGTTCATCAGGAATATTGGTCTATAATTTTCCTTTTTGATGGGGTCTTTGTCTGGTTTTGGGATCAAGGTAATGCTGGCCTCATAGAACATGTTTGGAAGTTTCCTTCCATTTCTATTTTTTTAAACAGCTTCAGAAAAATAGGTATTAGTTCTTCTTTAAATGTTTGATAGAATTCCCCTGGGAATCCATCTGGCCCTGGACTCTTATTTGTTGGGAGATTTTTGATCACTGCTTCAATTTCCTTGCTGGTTATGAGTCTGTGCAGGTTTTCTATTTCTTCCTGTTTCAGTTTTGGTAGTTTATAAGTTTCCATGAATGCATCCATTTCCTCCAGATTGCTTAAGTTGTTGGCATTCAGTTGCTCATAATATGTTCTTAAAATTGTTTGTATTTCTGTGGTGTTATTTGTGATCTCTCCTCTTTCATTCATGATTTCACTTACTTGGGTCCTTTTTCTTCTCTTTTTTGATAAGTCTGGCTAGGGGTTTATCAATCTTGCTAATTATTTCAAAGAACCAGCCTCTAGTTTCATTGATCTGTTCTACTGTTCTGGTTTCTATTTCATTGATTTCTGCTCTAATCTTTATTATTTCTCTTCTCCTGCTGGGTTTAGGTTTTATTTGCTGTTCTTTCTCCAGCTCCTTTAGGTGTAAAGTTAGCTTGTGTATTTGAGACTTTTCTAATTTTTTGAGAAAGGTTTGTATTGCAATGTACTTCCCTCTTAGGACCACCTTTGCTGTATCCCAAAGGTTTTGAACAGTTAGTTCTGTGTTCATTTTCATTTGTTTCCATGAATTCTTTTAAGTTCTACTTTAGTTTCCTGTTAGATCCATTCATTCTTTACTAGGATGCTCTATAACCTCCAAGTGTTTGAGTTCCTTCCAAATTTCCTCTTATGATTGAGTTCAAGTTTCAAAGCATTGTGGTCTGAAAATATGCAGGGAATAATTCCAACCTTTTGGTATTAGTTGAGACCTAATTTGTGACCCAGTATGTAATCTATTCTGGAGAATGTTCCATGTGCACTCGAGAAGAATGTGTATTCTGTTGCTTTAGGATGGAATGCTCTGTATATATCTGTGAAGTCCATCTGGTCCTGTGTGTCATTCAAGGCCCTTGTTTCCTTGTTGATCTTCTGCTTAGATGATCTGTCCTTTGCTGTGAGTGGGGTGTTGAATTCCCCTACAATTTTTGTATTATTATCAATGCATTTCTTTAATTTGGTTATTAATTAGTTTATATAACTGGTTGCTCCCAAGTTAGGAGCATAAATATTTATAATTGTTAGATCTTCTTGCTGGATAGACTCTTTAAGTATGATATACTGTCCCTCTTCATCTCCTTCTACAGTAAGTCTTTGGTTTAAAATCTAATTTGTCTGATATGAGGATTGCTACCCCAGCTTTCTTTTGATGTCCTTTAGCATGATAAATGGCTCTCCACCCCCTCACTTTCAATCTGGAGGTGTCTTTAGGTCTAAAATGAGTCTCTTGTAGACAGCATATTGATGGGTCTTGCTTTTTTATTCAGTCTCATACACTGTGTTTTTTGATTGGAGCATTTAGCCCATTTACATTCAGAGTAACTTTTGAAAGATATGAATTTAGTGCCATTGTATTACCTATAAAATCCCTGTTTCTGTAGATTATCTCTGTTTCTTTCTGGTATGTTACTTTTGGCCTCTCTCTTTGCTTACAGGATCCTCTTTAATATTTCTTGCAAGGCTGGTTTAGTGGTCATAAATTCTTTTAGTTTCTGTTTGTCTTTATCTTTCTCCTTCCATTCTGACTGACAGCCTTGCTGGATAAAGTATTCTTGGCTGCATGTTTTTCTCATTTAGTACCCTGAATATATCACACCAGCCCTTTCTGGCCTGCCGGGTCTCTGTGGATAGGTCTGCTGCTAGCCTAATGTTTCTACCCCTGTAGGTTAAGAACCTCTTGTCTAGAGCTCCATTTAGGATTTTCTCTTTATCTCTGAAATTTGCAAGCTTCACTATTATATACCAGGGTGTTCATCTACTTTTATTGATTTTAGGGGGGGGGAGTTCCCTCTACCTCTTGGACTTGAATGCCTGTTTCCTTCTTCTATGTCACTGACTTTCTTCGGCCTCATTTACCCTAGCTGTTAGATGATCCAATTTAGATGGCATCTCAGTTAAAGCATTTTTAATTTTGGCCTGATTAGATTTTATTTCTCCACTAAGAGTTTCTCTAATGTATTTTATGCTTTTTTCAAGCCCAGCTAGTAACTTTATAATTGTTATCTGGAATTCCAGCTCTGACATTTTACTTATATCTGTATTGTTTAGATCTGTGGCAGAGAGTTTTACCTCTGCTTCTTTCTTTTCTTGTGAATTCCTCCTTCTAGTCATTTTTCCCAGAGAAGAATGGATGAGCCAGAGAACAAAATTAAAAATATCAATCACAACCCAAGCAAAATACATACTAGACAAATCTGAAGAGGTCAGAAACAAACAAAAAAAGGGGGGGGGGATATAATCTTCCTGGTGGACAAAACAGGATGATCCACTTGGTCCTGTGTGTTCTGTGGTCTGTTTGTTAGAAGACATTAAATCCCAAATTTGTAAAGAAAGCAAAATCACATACATACAAAAATAAAATTCAATACCATGAAAGGAAGCCAAAAATGAAGAATATATCTATAAAATGTAAATGTAAAAAATGAAAGTTAAAAAAGACTTAAAAACAAAGTTGATAAAATAAGAAACTAGTTGAAAAGGAAAAAAAGAAAAAAGGAAAATTTTAAACTGAAAGATGAACAACTCTTGAGGGAAAAAAACTTCGATTTCTATACACTATTTTCCTGAGTTTTGCAGTCATATGTGCTCCGTAAACTTGGTGTTCACCTGTTCTTTCAGCCGGTCTTCTGTGGGAGGGGCCTGCTGCACTGATTCTCAGGTGTCTTTGCCTGGACAGAGTTGCATCGCCCCTTACCAGGGGGCTGGGCTCAGTGTAAACTGCTGCTGGTTGCTCTATGTGGCTTTTGTTCCATGAAGGCTTTCCACGCCTCTTTAGAGGATGAAAATAAAAATGGCTGGCCCCATATCCAGTCCTGGAGCTGAAAGATCACAGTCTCCTCTCTTCAGGAAACCCTCAGGCATAGGCAGTCTTCACTTTCGTGTGTGTCAGTCTCTTTGGTCCAAGCTAAGTCCCAACTCAATGTTGAACAAGGACAAATATCTCAACTTTTCTAGGCTTTCTTAATTTGAACTGTACCATGATAAGACAGTACCTACACATATTTAAGACAGTTCTTAGCACATATACAGAAACTATGATCAGGTTAACAAAAAGCACTTACTAAGAAATCAGTGTATGTATTTAAAATGGAAACAGAGTGTATCATTGATTTAGGTAATTAAATCCAGAAAATATAGGAAACCCATGATTCTACAAATCACTATTACTAACTATGAAAGTAAGAAAATTACTTTATAATTGTAATTTTTCAAAGCATACCAGTCATTGCAAATTGGCAAATGAATAAATGAGATGTTACATTTGTGAAAATTTTGACAGTAGGGAAATATAATAGAGATAGCAATCTATTTTAAAACAATTTTCATCATAAAATATTTCTAGTATATGATCATTTGTAAAATGTTATCATATTATGATTTTATGATGCACATATAAAACATATATATTCATTTATGATTATATTAAAAACTGTAAAATATCCCCACCCTAAAACAAAGGTTATGCTTTAGTTGTGAAGAAGAGTAAAATATGTGAAACAGAGAGGCATCAAGAGCTGGAGCGTAAAGACCTAACAGATTATTTTCAAGAGTGAAGATCTAACTTTGGCAATGAGGTGATGAAAAGAATTAGTACTAGTAAGACTTGCCTGGCTATGGAGAGAAATATGGATTTGAAAGAGCAAAAAGGAAAGGATAGAGGGGTCCAGGAGATGAGAAAAGTGTAAGCAAAGAGAGGCAGAAATTAGTATGTACAATGCAAAGATAGAAGCAGGTTTGACTAAAGTTAGTTAAATGTAGGTGAATGGTGGGGAGAAAAGCAACTTAGTCAAGTCACACTTGGTAAGGTAAGACAGAGATGAATTTTATGTGGTAGGAAATAAGGTCATTATTGAATTTTGAACATGAAAGTGAAAAGACCAAACTATTATTTTGTTAATTTTAAAATACAGTAGTGTAGGGGTGCCTGGGTGTCTCAGCCATTAAAGCGTCTGCCTTCGGCTCAGGTCATGATCCCAGGGGCCTGGGATCGAGCCCCGCATCGGGCTCCCTGCTCTGCGGGAAGCCTGCTTCTCCCTCTCCCACTCCCCCTGCTTGTGTTCCCTCTCTTTCTGTGTCTCTGTCAAATAAATAAATAAAATCTTTTAAAAAAATAAATAAATAATTTAAAAAATTCAGTAGTGTATAGATAGACAAACAGGGAAAACAAATAGGCCATCTTTGAAATAATCTAGATACATGAAGCACTGAAGGAGTACAAGAAAATCAGACAAGTTCAGGGAAGAAATAAGATAATTTTTATGTTTTTAACAGCACACAAAGGAGAAAGGATTTAACATATGAAGTTGTAGTCAACTTGAAGAATGGCATTACTAAATGTATTAGTGTTCTACTGCTGCTGTAACAAGTATCACAAACTCAGTGACATAAAACACAAATTTATTCTCCCTTTTATAAAGATCCTTGTAATTATACAAGGCAAACCCAAATAATCCAGGATAATTTTTCATATCAAAAATCTAAACTTAATCACATCTAAAAAGCCGCTTTTGCCATGAAAGGTAATATATGCACAGATTCCAAGGATTTGGATATGGGCATATTTGGATAGACATTATTCTGGTTACTATGCCAAGGAATGAATAGGAGAAAAATTAATGTTGTTGAGCCAGATACATAGTCTCAGACACCTAATCTCATTTATCTCCAAAAATTTGCAAGAACAGGGAAGAAAATCTTCTCCTATAATGTTATAGCTAATAAGATGTAGAACGGAGTTTGAGCCCAGTTCTATTTGACTCAAGAGACTATCTTTTTAATGGAAAAGTTGGGGATCATGTTTTGGGTTTATTTAGGGGGAATGGGCTGGGAATTCTATTTTAAACATGTTGTTTTGACATAATTATTACAGAAAGTTGGAAATAAAAAACAAAGGTGAAGGGCGCCTGGGTGGCTCATTTGGTTAAGCGACTGCCTTCGGCTCCGGTCATGATCCTGGAGTCCCGGGATCGAGTCCCACATCAGGCTCCCTGCTCAGCAGGGAGTCTGCTTCTCCCTCTGACCCTCCTCCCTCTCACGCTCTCTGTCTCTCATTCTCTCTCTCGCAAATAAATAAAGTCTTAAAAAAACAAACAAACAAAAAAACAAAAACAAAAGTGAAGTATCAAGAATGCAAATAAAAATTTAGAAATAATCAACAGAACTAATACTTGAAATTATTAGAGCAGATGGATAATTAAAGATAATTTAAAAAGAATAATCAGTGAGTTGAAAGTTGGGAAAGGAAGAGCTTAGGGAAGAAGGAGAACCAGGAGAGTAAGTCATTACAGAAGGCAAAAAGGAAAACATGTTAATGAGACAGAGATCAAGAGTGTAAAAGGCTGCCACAAGCGACAGGAAGAGGGAAACTGAAGGGAGGCCTTGGCTTTTGGTAAGAAGAAAATAGTATTTTGGATCATTAGTGCCTTGAGTCAAATTATATGGGTAATAAGTTACTTGAAGAAAAGAGATGCCTACATTTCAATAAAGTTTATGTTGCTACCCAATAAACTTTTTATGACTGAAATTTTGTAAAGAAAAAAAAAGATTGTTTAGATACTCTTTTTCTTGAAAAGAGAGCATAATGTTCTATTTACATAATGTTCTATTTTTTAAGAATGAAGCAAACAATATGAAATCTTTTTATACATTTTTAAAAAAAATAATCACCCACTTGTACTCTAAATTCCCTAAGACCCTTCAGAACGGTGTGACTGGGTTTTTGCCTCTCTCCTATTCCTATTCCCTTTGCACTCACTGCCCCACAACTTCTTATTTTTCAACATCTCTGATAGAGTAACTCTAATCTGAACAAAATCTCTCACTGGGAATCCAGCTCTCCAGGGCTAAATTATCTTTATATTTCCCTCTGCAGAAACAATTTTATCTTCTACAACACTCTTCTTCTGCTATCACCTCAATGTATTTGTATTTTCTGCTAGCAGGAGAAATGCTCATGAATCATAGTGATTCTTTTCTCATTTTGATCTAATTATGAATACTTGGGCCCTGGATTTCATCTGTGAAATGCTAAGAATCCTTCCAAGGTTTAGCCACAAATAATTATATTGTGATAAAACCTAAGATATTTTTCTCAAATTACAAAATTTAAATTAAAATGATCTAGAATATTAGTAGGATATATGAGCATGAACACTGGCATATGAGTGTTCAAGAATAGGCACTGACAAAAATATTTTTAAAATAAGTTTTGCATGGTGTTGCCACATATATACACACAAGTAGCATATAACTATACATTAGATGTATAACTATATCTTTAATTTTATATATAATACTATATGCACATATATTAATATGTAGACATACCTCATTTTATTAAGATTTCCTTCATTGTGATTCACAGACATCATATTTCTTACAAATTGAAGGTCTGTGGAAACCCTGCCTCAAGCAAGTCTACTGATGCTGTTTTTCCAACAGCATAATTAAACTGCTTATCTCTGTGCCACATTTTGTTAATTCTCACCATATCTCAAACTTTTTCATTATTATTATATTTGCTATGGTGATGTGTGATCAGTGATCTTTGTGGTTACAGATCTTTGTGGTTCTGGGATGCCACAAAACCATGTCTTATGGTCTTGTGCCATAACACCACAAACTTAATGGATAAATGTGTGTGTTCTGACTGCTTGACTTACTGGTTGCTTCCCTATCTCTCTCCCTCTTCTTGGGCCTCTGACAGAGCAATATTGTAATTAAGCCCTTTAATAACCCTACAATGGCCTCTGAGTGTTCAAGTGAAAGGAAGAGTCGCATGTCTCTCACTTTAAATCAAAAGCTAGAAATAATTAAGTTTAGTGAGGAAAGCTTGTTGAGAGGTGAGACAGGCCCAAAGCTAGGTCTCTTACACCAGTTAGCCAACTTGTAAATGCAAAGTAGAAGTTCTTGAAGGAAATTAGAAGTGCTACTTTAGAGAATACACAAATAATAAAGCGAAACAGCATTTTGCTGATATGGAAAAAGTTTTAGTGGTCGGGATAGAAGATCAAACCAGCCACAACATTAAGCCAAACCCAAATGCAGAGCAAAACCCTAAAGGTCTTCAATTCTATTAAGGTTGAGAGGTGAGGAAGCTGTAGGAGAAAAGTCTGAAGCTAGCAGAGGTTGGTTCATGTGGTTTAAGAAGCCATCTCCATAACAGGAAAGTGCAGGGTGAAGGAGCAAGTGCTGATGTAGAAGTTGCAGCTAGTTATCCAGAAGATCTAGCTAAGATAATTCATGAAGGTGGCTACCCTAAACAATAGATTTTTCAATGTAGACATAACAGCCTTCTATTGGAAGAAGATGCCATCTAGGACTTTCATCACTAGAAAGAGGTAAATACCCTGTTTCAAAGCTTCAAAGGACAGGCTGATTCTCTTGTTTTGGAGCTAATACAGCTGGTGGCTTTAAGTTGAGGCTAGTGCTAATTTACCATTCTGAAAATCTTAGGGCCCTTAAGAATGGTACTAAATCTACTCTGCCTGTGCTCTATAAATGGATCAACAAAGCCTTGATGACAGCACATGGCTTACTAAATATTTTAAGCCCACATACTGCTCAGAAAAAAAGATGCCTTTCAAAATATTACTGCTCATTGACCTGATAACCTAAGAGCTCTAATGGAGATGTACAACAAGATTAATGTTGTTTTCATGCCTGCTAACACAACATCCTTTCTGCAGCCCATGGATCAAGGAGGAATTTCAACTATCAAAATGTATTATTTAAGAAATACATTTAGTAAGGCTATACCTGCCATAGATAGTGATTCCTCTGATGAATCTGGGCTAAGTAAATTGAAACCTTCTTGCAAGAATTTACCATTCCAAATGCCATTAGGAAAATCCATGGGAAGAGTCAAAATATTAACAATAGTTTGGAAGAAGTTGATCCCAACCTTTACAGATGACTTTGAGGGGTTCAAGACTTCAGTGGAATAACTAACTGAAGATGGAGTGGAAATAGCAAGAGAACTAGAAGTGGAGCCATTAGAAGATGTAACTGAATTGCTGCAATTTCATGATAAAACTTTAACAGCTGAGGAATTACTTCTATGAATGAGCAAAGAAAGTGATTTCTTGAGATGGAATCCACTCCTGGTGAAGATGCTGTGAAGATTGTTGAAATGACAAGGGATTTAGAATTATATATATATATATGTCATCTATATATATAATGAATATATACATATATATATTCAGTTGATGAAGTGGCAGTGTTTGAGAGAATTGACTCCCATTTTGAAAGAAGTTCTACATGTAAAATGCTATCAAACAGTTATCACTGTGGGGCACCTGGGTGGCTCAGGGGGTTAAGCATCTGCCTTCAGCTCAGGTCATGATCACAGGGTTCCTGGATTCAGCCCCAAGTCGGGCTCCTTGCCCAGCAAGGAGTCTGCTTCTCCCTCTCCCTCTGCCTCTGCCTCTGCCTCTCCCCCTGGCTCATGCTCTCCCACGCTCTCTGTCAAATAAAGTCTTTAAAAAACAAAACAATAAGTATCACTGCTACAGGGAAATTATTCATGAAAGGAGGAGTCAATTAATGCAGCCAACTTCATTGTTATCCTAACAATTTGCCAAAGCCACCCAGCCATCAGCAACCACCTCCCTGATCATTCAGCTGCTATCAACACTGACGCAAGACCCTCTGCCAGCAAAATATGACTTTAAAAGCTCAGATGATAGTTAGCATTTTCTAGCAGTAAAGTATTTTAAGGTATGTACTTTTTCTGGTGCTATGCTTTTGCACATTTAGTAAACTACAGTATAGTGTAAACATAACTCTTGTATGCACTGAGAAGTAAAAAAAAGTCTTTTGACTCACTTTATTGTGGCATTCACTTTATTGCCGTGGTATCTCTAAGGAGTGCCTGTGTTTCAATTCTTTCTATATTAATTCATAGAATTAATAATCTCCAATCCCAAATCTCTTTTGAAATTTGACAAGATCATTCTAAATTTCATTTAGAAGAAATCAAGACTGATGTCAGAAAAGAAAATGTGAGGAAAAGATAAACAATAAGTACTTGGCATTCCAAATACAAAAATATATTATAAATAAAAATATTTCCCTTGGTCTGGAATTAAACTAGAACTCCTCCTCACCCTCCTTCCCCAAAAAGACATTTCCTATAGATTTAACAGAATAAAGGAGAATAATATCTGAGCAAAAAAGATTATTTACTACATGGTGATGGTGATACAAGGTAATCATTTGGGAAAATTTTTTTATGTCATCCTCCAAATTATATCCTAGATCAATTACCATAAAATTTAAACTTCATAAATAATAAGAATATATTATAGGAAAATACCTAATTTAAAGGCAGAAATAGTCTTCCTAAGCATAAAGGCATTGAAAGAAAGTAAAACAGAAAATTCAGCAGATTTTTTTTAAAAGATTTTACTTATTTATTTGACACAGAGAGAGAGCAGCAGCAGAGGGAGAGGGAGAAACAGACTCCCCGCAGAGCAGGGAGCCTGATGCGGGACTCGGCCCAGGCCCCTGGGATCATGACCTGAGCTAAAGGCAGGCGCTTAACCGACTGAGCCACCCAGGCGCCCATTCAGCAGATTTTTTTAAAAAGACTTATTTATTTGAAAGAGAGAGGGCACACATGAGTGGGGAGAGGGGCAAAGGAAGAGAATCTTAAGCAGACTCCATGCCCCGGGCAGAGCCCCATGAGGGGCTCCATCTCATGATCCGTGAGATCATGACCTGGGATGAAACAAGAATAGGACACTTATCTGACTGAGCCACCCAGGTGCCCCTCAGCAGATTTGACTAAATGTTATTTTTTTTAACTGTCTGTACCTCTTCAAGCAAAAAACTTTAAAATATCATTTGCCCCAAATATGATAGACAAAGTTTACTATTCTCCTTATGTGAAGATCTCATCCACAGCTTTTATAGACCAAGAGGCACTATCGTGAGGTCAGAGGGTGTTTACCTGAAGTGGTCCCACCTGTGCACCAATCATCTCTACTCATTATCTAAGGTGGCCCCTTGAATGTGCACTACTTTAGGGAATGTCAGAACAAACCTTCTGCATCTCTGTCAGACCATACAGTAACCTCCACAGGGCCTGGAACATATAGCCCCCTGGGAGGTCATTGAGCAAGCACGAACAAGATAGAGGGCCAGAGATAGAGTCAGTATTGTCAGCACTCCCACAAAGATTAAGAACGCTTAATTAATTGTATGTAACTCTAAAGGTAACAATAAAGGCAAAATACATTCTCCTACCTTCACTTTAATAATTTACTATATATAGCACCCCATCCTGTGTTCCCATAGTCTTTCATCATGTTCTTATCATTCACTATTTCTGAGAATCCCCAGGGAAGGCTTACATACTCCACAAATCTATTCTCATCATCCCTTTCTACCTTTTGTTCTAGACCACTGCTCCCCGCTTCTCGGTGCCTGGTAACCAATTCTTTGTGCAGTTGCAGCTATATCTTCAAAACTAAGGAGCCCAAATATGAGCACAGTCTCCTTCCTGAGTTCCCTCAAACCTCAGTTAACATAGGCCATAAAGTTTAACCAAATTTTATAAAAGGCTACATTCCATAAATATGCTACGGAGCAGAAAACAAAAGCCCAAGGCTAGATGTCAGAGGCTTCTCTTCCACAAGCTGTTGGCCATATACCTGTTCAAGGCATCCTTGACCCAGCTTCTCATAGGCCATCCTGCTCCTGAGACTCGCCTGCAGATATGTTGGAAGTGCCCTCTTATTTCTCTGAAAGGAGTCTCCTCAGGCATGTCCTCTTTCTTTTAGGATCCAGTACGCTACTTGGCCCTCCCTAAGGGAGCTCCTCTCCTCTTCCAATTCAAGATTCTTTTCCTTTTATCTTGTCTCATTTCTTGATGAATGTGGCACAATATTTGAAGACTATGGCTAGGATGAGATAAACATAATAGTCAACAATAAATTTTCCACATTCTTGGCTATTCAGTTGGTCAGATGTCCCATTCGGGGACATCGTCAGTCATTGTTGTAGCTCTATAACCAACCTGGTTGAGTTCCACTGGGTAGTCTAATCCTGTCAAGGTAAAGGAAAGAAGTCTGCTCCACCCCACTAGACATGTCAGGCCTGCAATACATGGATGTGGGCACATCCTTCCTAAGAACAGTATTTCTCAGAGATAGTCCACTATTAATCACAGAAAAAATTTTACAGGCTAAGAATGTACTAAAATACATTCATCCAACAAATTGGACTAAACAATATAATCAGTGGAACAGTCTCAAACCTCCTATTTGGATTACTTAACTTGCTCAGGATATCCTCTGGAAATTTGCAGGCCTACCCAAGGAAAACTTGCCTACAATGGTCCTGAGTAAGAGGCTATCTTAAAAACGTTCCTTTTAGAGCAAATGCAGGGCCTAAGCCAAACTTGAGTTTCCATCCTATATAGAATGCAACACTTTAAAAACTGGCAGTTTTCTAAGGACAATATTCAAGAAATCCAAATTTCACCTCCAGGAAAAATAAAAGCAGAGTGACAACTTCAAAGTGGTTTATCTTTGGTCCAAACACATACTCGCCCATTTATACAAATATACTAAAAGAAAAGACAAAAAAATACAGAGGTTATTTTATGACTTTTAGTTTGTATATGTTTCTCTTATTTTATACACTTTATATATTATAGTCACTTAAGACTATATTGTCAAAAATAAAATACAGACATACTGGATCCAGTTTGACCCTTACGTAGATACTTTGTAAGATCCCCAATGATAATTATTCTTGCTAGGCTAGATTACATTTTCGCTATGTTTAAACTGAAAAACACTGATTTTATTCCAATGTGAACAAGAACAATTTCAGGGGGAAAAAAAAAGAGTACTCTGAGACCTAAGATAGTTTATTTTAAAATGAAAATATCTAGTAATTACTCAACTACCTATAATAAGAAATAAGAGTGGCCAAACAGTTTACCCAGACCTAGTGGAGATAATTTATTAACTATATATTGTCATGCTGAATATAACTGCTCTGTGTTTCAATTAATGTGACAACAGGAAGATAAGACTCTTTACCTACTTCAGAAACTTGCTTTGGAGAAGAGATTATTTAAATATAGGATGTAAATAAACTGTTAAAATAACAAGAATATGAATAGGTTCAGCCAGCTGAGCAACAGAAAATGCAATCAGGAATGATTGACTTACTGTTTACATGCTTACTCTTGATGATGGGCATTTAACACTCAAAGATAAATTTAGCATGTTAGGTGGTTTCTTAGTATGCTAAAGGGAAGATGGACTTTATTTTAAACCACCTAACTAACTCACAGGGGAAACCACTGTAGAATCCATCTAAAATAGTGTCATTCTTTAAAATCATGAAGATATTTTGAGACAGAAGACAAGAAAGAGGATTCAATGTGGCTGTATCTCTCAGGAAGGTTTATATTCTAAGAAAAATATAAGGGTACAATTACAGGTTCTTTTGTAGTTATCATCTTACTTTTCAATTTCCATCCCAAAGGACCAGTTACTGAAGTCAGGAGGTTGTTCAGGAGCTGGCCCTGAAATGGGTAAAAATGCTACTACAGCAAGCCCCATTTCCAGCATGCAAATAGTAGCAGGCAAATCTAAAATGGACTGGTTGTATGGAATGCAGGAGGGGAACAATCTGTTGGAGAAGCATTCAACACCAACTTTCAAGAATAAGGAGAGTTGAAAAATAAGCCCTTGAAGATGCCGACTTCCCAGTTCCAATGAACCTGTTCATTTCCATAGCTTTAATCACACTATACTGACATTTCATATAGGATTTGTTCATGGAAAAGTAATATGGCTTGTTTAGTCATGAACATTGTACTCACAGGTTACTATCCTTCTGGTTTGGGCTGAGTCTCTTATTTCGATGAAAGCTTTCAACAAAAGATCATTTCCGCAACATCTTGTGAGACAACATCCCCAAACAGGGCTCTAAGTCAGCATGTGATCTCAGAATTCTTAATGGATTAAGTCATCCTAATATATTTAGACCTAAAATATAGACCAGCTCAAGAGTTTTATGTGGGGCTTTACATATACAACTAGAGAGTCAATAGTTTCTAAACACATAGCCTGTCAACTTCATAGCAATAAAGAGCACTAGATAAGGTTGAGTATTGGGCCTTCTTACATTTAGATACAATGTTCATCATCAAGTACAGGGCTGAACTTGTGGCATAATTTATACAATATCAGAATTGAAATTATGAAAATAAACTGTTGGGGCGCCTGGGTGGCTCAGTTGGTTAAGCGGCTGCCTTCGGCTCAGGTCATGATCCTGGAGTCCCGGGATCGAGTCCCGCATCAGGCTCCCTGCTCAGCAGGGGGTGTGCTTCTCCCTCTGACCCTCTTCCTTCTTGTGCTGTCTCTCATTCTCTCTCAAATAAATAAATAAAATCTTTAAAAAAAAAAACTGTTACTAAAATAGAAGAGTTAGAAAGTAGGCATACTCTAGTTGGGATTCATTCTCATGCACTGGAAAAAAACATATTGAATACCTGTACTTTCTATTCTAACATTTGGAACAACTTAAACTAAAGTAAGTGTTAATGTAAATCTTCAGCCACTGTGTGCCTTTTATGATAGAAGCAGCCAATTTTGTCCTACTCCTATTATAACTCTGTTGCCTGGCATGTTGTAGGTGAATTATTAATGAAGGAAGGAAGGAAGTATACGTGAGTGCCCATATAAAAGAATTCTCTGGTGTTTATTTGCCTCTGATCTAGATAAAACTGTGTTGTTAGCCCAATTTGCCTTGTTTCCTCAGCTTCCCTCCCTGTGCTTGTTCTGATCCATGTAAATTATCTTATTTCCTTTACAAAATCCTAGTGTTCTGTTTCTTTCAGGAAAGGAAGTGGTATCAAATATTTACATTTTAATATGAAAGTAAGAAAATCCCTCTTGGTTTTCAGTAATACTATTAAAATGTGGAAGTAAAGAAGTTTTCACAGATAGGACTTTCTTTTTTTTGTTGTTGTTGTTGACTTTCTAGCATTGTTACTGAGGGATGAAGGGAACACAGTAACTGATAATTCCAGAAAAGAATCAAGACATTTCTCCCACCTAGTGACTTGTTTTCACAGAACAATGAAATTTTTAAAACAACCAATACCACTTTTATGCTAAAATTTGGGTTATTTTCGAGATATAAGCAGATGCCTTTAGGTATCCAATCTCAAAACAGTAAATTGTCAGTGTGTCCCTTCCTCTCTATGTTGAAATCAGACAGAACTCTTACTACAAATTCTCTCCTACAAAACCAACAGCCCCACAACAGGGTCAGCGTTGTAACAAAAAATACACCTCCAGCTTCTACTGTTAGAGGTAAAATCCCAGCTGTGAAATGCATGAATCAAATTGAATCCCTCAGTCCAACTTTGTCTCAGTTTTTCCCCCACCCAAATCCTAGTCATCTCTCTTTATTTTGTATGTTAGCACCATGCCTAGGAATGAAGGTTTCTCCATCTACCACCCTCCCCTATAACTAGCAGTGGAGTCTCAACTAGATATATCTCCCTCTAACCTTCTAAGATCTGGTCTCCTCATAAAGCAGACAATTGCCATTGGAAGGTATCCATTTAGCAAGCTAACACAGCAACAGAAAGTCTTTAATGCACTCAAACCTTTTCCACTCAGTATCACTTAAAATGAACTAATACTCTGAAGAAATAAACTAAAAGAAAACTTTGTTTGTGGGCTAGAGGAATAGGAGTCAGTAGAAGACAGCAGGAAAACAAAGATTCAGTAATCTCCCAACATCCTTTTTAAAATACTTTTTGAAAATGCTTTTTTTTTTTATTCTTATGTTAATCCCCATACATTACATCATTAGTTTTAGATGTAGTGTTCCATGGTTCATTGTTTGTGCATAACACCCAGTGCTCCATGCAGAATGTGCCCTCCTCAATACCCACCACCAGGCTAACCCATCCTCCCACCCCCCTCCCCTCTAGAACCCTCAGTTTGTTTTTCAGAGTCCATCGTCTCTCATGGTTCCTCTACCCCTCTGATTTCCCCCTCTTCATTCTTCCCCTCCCGCTACCTTCTTCTTCTTTTTTTTTTTTTCTTAACATATATTGCATTATTTGTTTCAGAGGTACAGATCTGAGATTCAACAGTCTTGCACAATTCACAGTGCTTACCAGAGCACATACCCTCCCCAGTGTCTATCACCCAGTCACCCCATCCCTCCCACCCCACCCCCCACTCCAGCAACCTTCAGTTTGTTTCCTGCAATTAAGAATTCCTCATATCAGTGAGGTCATATGATACATGTCTTTCTCTGTTTGACTTATTTCGCTCAACATAATACCCTCCAGTTCCATCCACGTCGTTGCAAATGGCAAGATCTCATTCCTTTTGATGGCTTCATAATATTCCATTGTATATATATACCACATCTTCTTTATCCATTCATCTGTCGATGGACATCTTGGCTCTTTCCACAGTTTGGCTATTGTGGATATTGCTGCTATAAACATCGGGGTGCATGTACCCTTTCGGATCCCTACTTTTGTATCTTTGGGGTAAATACCTAGTAGTGCAA
Source organism: Neomonachus schauinslandi (assembly GCF_002201575.2). Lineage (NCBI taxonomy): Eukaryota > Metazoa > Chordata > Mammalia > Carnivora > Phocidae > Neomonachus > Neomonachus schauinslandi. The sequence continues at coordinate 56,286,210 of NC_058410.1, read as the reverse complement.
TTGCTGGATGGTATGGTAGCCCAACCTTTTGAAGAACCTCCATACTGTTTTCCAGAGTGGCTGCACAAGCTTGCATTCCCACCAACAGTGTAGGAGGGTGCCCCTTTCTCCGCATCCCCGCCAACATCTGTCGTTTCCTGACTTGTTAATTTTAGCCATTCTGACTGGTATGAGGTGGTATCTCATTGAGGTTTTGATTTAGATTTCCTTGATGCCGAGCGATGTTGAGCACTTTTTCATGTGTCTGTTGGCCATTTGGATGTCTTCTTTGGAAAAATGTCTGTTCATGTCTTCTGCCCATTTCTGGATTGGATCATTTGTTCTTTGGGTGTTGAGTTTAAGAGGTTCCTTATAGATTTTGGATACTAGCCCTTTATCTGATATGTCATTTGCAAATATCTTCTCCCATTCTGTTGGTTGTCTTTTGGTTTTGTTGACGGTTTCTTTTGCTGTGCAAAAGCTTTTTATCTTGATGAAGTCCCAATGGTTCATTTTTGCCCTTGCTTCCCTTGCCTTTGGCAATGTTTCTAGGAAGAAGTTGCTGCAGCTGAGGTCGAAGAGGTTGCTGCCTGTGTTCTCCTTCAGGATGTTGTTGGACTTCTGTCTCACATTGAGATCTTTCAACCATTTGGAGTCTATTTTTGTGTGTGGTGTAAGGAAATGGTCCAGTTTCATTCTTTTGCATGTGGCTGTCCAATTTTCCCAACACCATTTGTTGAAGAGACTGTCTTTTTTCCATTGGACATTCTTTCCTGCTTTGTCAAAGATTAGTTGACCATAGAGTTGAGGTCATTTCTGGGCTCTCTATTCTGTTCCATTGATCTATGTGTCTGTTTTTATGCCAGTACCATACTTTCTTGATGACAGTTTTGTAATAGAGCTTGAAGCCCAGAATTGTGATGCCGCCGGCTTTGCTTTTCTTTTTCAACATTCCTCTGCCTATTTGGGTTCTTTTCTGGTTCCATACAAATTTTAGGATTATTTGTTCCATTTCTTTGAAAAAAGCGGATGGTATTTTGATAGGGATTGCATTGAATGTGTAGATTGCTCTAGGTAGCATAGACATCTTCACAATATTTTTCTTCCAATCCATGAGCATGGACCGTTTTTCCATTTCTTTGTGTCTTCCTCAATTTCTTTCATGAGTATTTTATGGTTTTCTGAATACAGATTCTTTGCCTCTTTGGTTAGATTTATTCCTAGGTATCTTATGGTTTTGGGTGCAATTGTAAATGGGATCGACTCCTTAATTTCTCTTTCTTCTGTCTTGTTGTTGGTGTATAGGAATGCCACTGATTTCTGTGCATTGATTTTATATCCTGCCACTTTATTGAATTCCTGTATGAGTTCTGGCATTTTTGGGGTGGAGTCTTTTGGGTTTTTCACATAAAGTATATCATCTGCAAACAGTGAGAGTTTGACTTCTTCTTTGCCAATTTGGATGCCTTTTATTTCTTTTAGTTGTCTGATTGCTGTGGCTAGGACTTCTAAAACTATGTTGAATAGCAGTGGTGATAGTGGACATCCCTGCCGTGTTCCTGACCTTAGGGAGAAAGCTCTCAGTTTTTCCCCATTGAGAATGATATTTGCTGTGGGTTTTTCATAGATGGCTTTTATGATATTGAGTTATGTATCCTCTATGCCTATACTCTGAAGAGTTTTGATCAAGAAAAGATGCAGTACTTTGTTAAATGCTTTTTCTGCATCTATTGAGAGGATCATATAGTTCTTGTTCTTTCTTTTATTAATGTATTGTATCACATTGATTGATTTGCAGATGTTGAACCAATCTTGCAGCCCAGGGATAAATTACACTTCTTTATGGGGAATAATCCTTTTAATGTACTGTTGGATCCTATTGGCTAGTATTTTGGTGAGAATTTTTGCATCCATGTTCATCAAGGATATTGGTCTGTAATTCTCCTTTTTGATGGGATCTTTGTCTGGTTTGGGGATCAAGGTAATGGTAGCCTCATAAAACGAGTTTGGAAGTTTTCCTTCCATTTCTATTTTTTGGAACAGTTTCAGAAGAATAGGTATTAATTCTTCTTTAAATGTTTGGCAGAATTCCCCTGGGAAGCCATCTGGCACTGGGCTTTTGCTGTTGGGAGATTTTTGATTACTGATTCAATCTCCTTAGTGGTTATGGGTCTGTTCAGGTTTCCTATTTCTTCCTGGTTCAGTTTTGGTAGTTGATACATCTCTAGGAATGCATCCATTTCTTCCAGATTATCTAATTTGCTGGCATATAGTTGCTCATAGTATGTTCTTATAATTGTTTGTATTTCTTTGGTGTTGGGTATGATCTCTCCTCTTTCATTCATGATTTTGTTGATTTGGGTCATTTCTCTTTTCTTTTTGATAAGTCTGGCCAGGGGCTTATCAATCTTGTTAATTCTTTCAAAGAACCAGCTCCTAGTTTCATTGATCTGTTCTACTGTTCTTTTGGTTTCTATTTCATTGATTTCTGCTCTAATCTTTATTATATATCTTCTCCTGCTGGGTTTAGGCTTTATTTGCTGTTCTTTCTCCAGCTTCTTTAGGTGTAGGGTTAGGTTGTGTATTTGAGACCTTTCTTGTTTCTTGAGAAAGGCTTGTATTGCTATATACTTTCCTATTAGGACTGCCTTTGCTGTATCCCAAAGATTTTGAGTTGTGTTTTCATTTTCATTTGTTTCCATGAATTTTTTAAATTCTTCTTTAATTTCCTGGTTGACCCATTCATTCTTTAGTAGGATGCTCTGTAGCCTCCATGCACTTGAGTTCTTTCTGACTTTCCTCTTGTGATTGAGTTCTAATTTCAAAGCACTGTGGTCTGAAAATATGCAGGGAATGATCCCAATCGTTTGTTACTGGTTGAGACCTGATTTGTGACCTAGGATGTGATCTATTCTGGAGAATGTTCCACGGGCACTAGAGAAGAATGTGTATTCTGTTGCTTTGGGATGGAATGTTCTGAATATATCTGTGATGTCCATTTGGTCCAGGATGTCATTTAAAGTCTTTATTTCCTTGTTGATCTTTTGCTTAGATGATCCATCCATTTCAGTGAGGAGGGGTGTTAAAGTCCCCCACTATCATTGTATTGTTGTCGATGTGTTTCTTTGCTTTTGTTATTAATTGGCTTATATAATTGGCTGCTCCCATGTTAGGGGCATAGATATTTACAATTGTTAGATCTTCTTGCTGGATAGACCCTTTAAGTAGGATATAGTGTCCTTCCTCATCTCTTATTACAGTCTTTGGTTTAAAATCTAATTTGTCTGATATAAGGATTGCCACCCCAGCTTTCTTTTGGTGTCCATTACCATGGTAAATGGTTTTCCACCCCTCCACTTTCAATCTGGGGGTGTCTTTGGGTCTAAAATGAGTCTCTTGCAGAGAGCATATCAATGGGTCTTGTTTTTTTATCCAATCTGATAGCCTGTGTCTTCTGATTGGGGCATTTAGCCCATTTATATTCAGGGTTATTATTGAAAGATATGAATTTAGTGCCATTATATTGCCTGTAAGGTGACTGTTTCTGTATATTGTCTGTGTTCCTTTCTGGTCTATGTTGCTTTTAGGCTCTCTCTTTGCTTAGAGGACCCCTTTCAATATTTCTTGTAGGGCTGGTTTCGTGTTTGCAAATTCCTTTAGTTTTTGTTTATCCTGGAAGCTTTTTATCTCTCCTTCTATTTTCAGTGACAGCCTAGCTGGATATAGTATTCTTGGCTGCATATTTTTCTCATTTAGTGCTCTGAATATATCATGCCAGTCCTTTCTGGCCTGCCAGGTCTCTGTGGATAGGTCTGTTGCCAATCTAATGTTTTTACCATTGTAGGTTACATATCTCTTCTCCCGAGCTGCTTTCAGGATTTTCTCTTTGTCTCTGAGACTCGTAAGTTTTACTATTAGAAGTCAGGGTGTTGACCTATTTTTATTGATTTTGAGAGGGGTTCTCTGTGTCTCCTGGATTTTGGTGCCTGTTTCCTTCTCCAAATTAGGGAAGTTCTCTGCTATAATTTGCTCCAATATACCTTCTGCCCCTCTCTCTCTTTCTTCTTCTTCTTCTTCTGGGATCCCAATTATTCTAATGTTGTTTCATCTTATGGTATCGCTTATCTCTCGAATTCTGCCCTCGTGATCCAGTAGTTGTTTATCTCTCTTTTTCTCTGCTTCTTTATTTTCCATCATTTGGTCTTCTATATTGCTAATTCTCTCTCCTGCCTCATTTATCCAAGCAGTTAGAGCCCCCATTTTTGATTGCACCTCATTAATAGCCTTTTTGATTTTGACTTGGTTAGATTTTAGTTCTTTTATTTTTCCAGAAAGGGTTTCTCTAATAACTTCCATGCTTTTTTCAAGCCCAGCTAGTATCTTTAAATTCATCGTTCTGACATCATATTAATGTCCGTATTGAGTAGGTCCCTGGCAGTTGGTAGTGCCTCTTGTTCTTTTTGTTGAGGTAATTTTTTCCATCTTGTCATTTTGTCCAGAGGAGAATAGGTGAATGAGAGAACAAAATGCTAACAGGGTAACAACGTCCCCAGAAAATATACTCTAAACAAATCAGAAAAGACCTTCCAGAAAGTGGTCGCTTTTCTGTTCAGAGAGTTGTTGCTATTCTTTTCTTTGATCTCCTGTTGAGTTTGTAGGTGTTCAGAATGGTTTGATCCCTATCCAGCTGAATTCCTGGAACCAGACGAAATCCAGGTCTCCTGCTCCTCCACCATCTTGCTCCGCCCCTCTTGCAAAATTTTGTAAGAATTTGAAATTTTATCCAAAGAACAAATTACAATCAATCAATCATGGCTGACCCCAAAGTTTTGAGCTTGAATGACTAGAAGATGAGCAGCTGTACTAAGAATGCCCAAGGAAAGTAAGAAAGGGTGGAAGGCAAAGATGGAACTGAATTGTGAACATGTGATTTTGAGGTGTAACACATTTGGTAGGACATTATTCCCAGGCAACTGCTGGAACTTTATATCTGGAAAAGAGATGGTGGCAGAAAGACAGATTACCTATTATTATTAGGAAGGAGCTAACAAATACACCCAAAATCCCCCAGAAAAAAAAAAGATGTTAAAAATGGTTATGTGGGGGTTATTTTTAAAAGCCAGTAAAGTAATCAGAAATCTCAGCAAATAAGAAAACCCAATAAAATATATTATTCATAGTTCAGCAGAGTGCAGAAGAGTATCTTAAACTAAATGCTGATTTAATTCATGCTGATCACTGTCCTTTGTTTCTCTATATTGTGTTGACTCACAAATCTTGAAGGCTGGACTGATATTGTTACTTTAATTGTGGTACAGGGAATAAAAGGGACATTTCATACTTTAGCATTATTTCTTTTTATTCCTGAAAGCACCAGAGAATATGTGGCCTTTAAATTATACTTTAGAAGTAGCTCAAGAGGGGCGCCTGGGTGGCTCAGTTGGTTAAGTGACTGCCTTCGGCTCAGGTCATGATCCTGGAGCCCCGGGATCGAGTCCCGCATCGGGCTCCCTGCTCTGCAGGGAGTCTGCTTCTCCCTCTGACCCTCCTCCCTCTCATGCTCTCTGTCTCTCATTCTCTCTCTCAAATAAATAAATAAAATCTTAAAAAAAAAAAGTAGCTCAAGACTGCAGACAGTGCTGCATTTTAATAGACAAGCTTAATTGACTTCTGTTCTTGAATGACTGATGTGTGGTCTCTCTGGTAATGCTGAATGCCACCTGTTCTGTAATCATTTTAATCATCGAATTACCACATGGCACCAGTTATGGATGCTTCCAGTCTGTAACATGACAGGCATTTTAAGGGCCATTTATTTTTCTATTTATATTGTACTGATGAAATGAATTTGGGAGATACTGATGGTCCAAAGGGGACTCATTTAGGCTATGGATGGACACTCCTGTTTCTAAAATAGTGCTTCCTTAACACCCAAGAACCACTGAGCCCCTCCACCAAATCAGGGAAAACATGTTTGTTTTGCATAGATAAATGTAAAATTGGTCTGAAGCTGCTTTTTTTTTTTTCTTTTCTTCTCCTAAAAAATGTCTTATAAAACTGAAATGTTACTCAGACAAACAACTATTTTAAGAAGTGGTTGCTATAAGGATGCTGCATACCAAAGGGGAGCTTTTAAAAAACTTCAGTCTCCAATGCAAATTCATTTCTTAGATCACACCACGCAGCTGTGTAGTAAATGTATGTGCTTTTGGCTAGAGTTATGATACATTCTTTGAAGAAAACCTTCTCCATAAAAACATCAGTCAAGAGGTACAGAACACAGACTATGCATTCCACTCCATTACTTTTGTGCTTACTGCTTTCACACACTATAGTTTCATGCTTGTCTGAGCACTTATATAATCATATTTATTTTAAAAGAATTGGTGTTATTGTATATCTTAAAGCAATACCAGAGCACATACAAGTACCTGTCGGAATAGGAAATGCTACTCTTACCATTTAAGCACGGTGATGAAATATGCCCCCATTTTAAGGCAAAAAATGTTTATGGAAAACTGTCTTGGTATTATCTTTCCTTTGTGGTAGCTGTTTTAGCACTAGTCTTGACCCCAAAGTACAATTCAGTTTATTTACTTCTCCAACAATACTACTGCTAACTGTAGAAGATTTAAGTAACACAGGAGAAAAACTTAATCAAAATCATGTTCCCATTGCTTCAGAGTTCATTTTACAATGGTATTTCTAGTTTTTATGGAGCTACCCAGGCTGCAACTAAATTAATTCTTCTAATCATTTTATATAATATTTACTAAAGTAAAACTACTATATAACATATTTTCTGCTTCGTGAATATAAAACTATAGCAATTATTTGGTGCATTTACTACACAAAAAGTGTGTTTGGTTAATTAAAAGGAGCATATCTATTATTTCTTTCAATGGCACTCTACATTTTTAATGCTACTGATGATGAAATTTTATTTCCAACGCATTATACTAGATTCTATATGGTATTTCTGAATGGGAAATGACTGACAACCATTCAGACTGTGGTGACAACATTATGTGACTAAAATGCTGTTTAAATAAGCAAAGTGAAGTGTAGACAAATGAAAAATATAGGAATAGGAAACCTGTTAATGGCAACCACAGTTGGATGAACTAAAATTAAAAAAAAAAAAAACTAGCAAGATGAGTAGACTTCATTGGTCATTTGAGAACAGTGGATATACTCTGTGAGGAGCCTCACAGAGGGGACACAGCTGGAATGAAGAGTAGAGACCTGGGAGTGGGGAAGGGAGGCATAGGGGAGCTCAGAGCTTATCCTCAGCTTCCAGTCTGTGCTCCAGCCAGAACAGGTCCATGGGCATTCTCCTTCTCTCTCTCTCTCTCTCTCTTTTTTTTTTAACATTTACAGGTTTACTCATGTGACTCTAATTAAATATACAATGGAATCTTGCTGTTAAATTTTAAAACAGGAGATTCCAATTTCTCAAGATGTCTCAGAGAAGGGTGGGGAGGGAGGTGGGAGGGAAAGGGAGAGAAAGAAGCTGTGCCTGTTAGGAAACAAGTTAATAATAAATTGATTTTTTTACAAACATAAGCAATATAAAGCTTAAAAAAACTGAGCAGATACTTCACCATAATAAAACAAAGGCAATTTGAAATTGCATTTACATTTATTTTAATTGCCAACTATTTAGATATTGTATAAAAAGGGTTATCTCTGTAAAGACTAAGGATTGTCTCGGGCGCCTGGGTGGCTCAGTCGTTAAGCGTCTGCCTTTGGCTCAGGTCATGATCCCAGGGTCCTGGGATCGAGTCCCACATTGGGCTCCCTGCTCGGCAGGAAGCCTGCTTCTCGCTCTCCCACTCCCCCTGCTTGTGTTCCTGCTCTCGCTATCCCTCTCTCTGTCAAATAAAAAAAAAAAAAAAGACTAAGGATTGTCTCTGTCAACTGAAATTATTAGAGGCAATTAAGACACAGTATAGAGTCAGCTTCTATAAGTCATAGAAAAAGCGGCTTTACTATAGAACAATCCTCATTTATCTTCAATAAGACTTATTGAAAGTATATATAACCATTGCATTAGAAAGAGATTTTGACACAGTACTTGTCTTAAGGGGACTTAAAACCTAGTTGAAACCAGCCATAAGAGCGTGTATAAAGATACACATGTGTCTATAAAGCACTCTCACACACTGTAAGGGATTAGGATAATAGGAACAGAACTAAACAGAATAAATTATAATATTGCTGGTATAGAACCAGAGGTGTCAGAGAGAAAGAAACAGAAGAAATAAGATTTGATGTGTGCGGGGGAGACAAAGAACCACTGAAGCAATGCAATAATGATGGCAATAAAAATAACCACAAGTAATGCACTGTATACTAGACCTAAGCTCAAGACAGATTTTTTGTCTATATTTTTTACTGCTATGCCTCAGTTTCTACAACTCTGCCTGATACACAATAGGTGCTCAAGAAATGTTTATTGGATGATTAAAGTGCCAGATGGCTTATGTACATCATGTTTAATCCTTTAGTCTCCTGCAACATTGTTTTTATTCCTATTTTTATATTTTTAAAAATTTATTGTTAAAAATTTAAAAATTAATAAGGTCAATTTTTTAATTATGGAATTACAGTTGACATGCAATATTACATTAGATCCAGATGCACAGCTTAGTGGTTTTTATTCCTATTTTTAAAACTAAAACCTAAGGCTCAGAATGGCTAAGAACCAGGCTAAATTCATACAGATAAACTTCCCTCTGCAGCATAAAGCAACTTTACCAGGAAAGACACACTGAATTAAAAGGAAGACCTCTAGACTTTATTCTTTTTAAAACAAATATAGCAGTTGGTAGTAATAATATCTGTTCGCCACATAGTCTTGATGGCAAAGATCAGATTGGTCCATATAAAAGTGCTTTAAAAACTTGTCATGATGAATAAATAAAACATATTAATAAGGATGGCTCCAATAGTTTAAACCATGTCATTGAAATAAATAAGAATATATGAAAAAAATATGGAAAGGAAGTTGCTACTTTTTGAGGGGTTGTTTTCTTTGAGAGGGTGATTTGTTTTGTCGCTATTGCATTGAGGTATCTATGGAACACCCAGGAAACAGAAATGGTCTCTTACACAATTAAAGATAAAGGAATAAAGCTAGTTGTCAAGGGCATATATTTGAAGTCATCTGGAGAGTAAACTCATGCAAAGAATCCGTTTTAAAAGGAAACAACACAGAGTTAAGGAAGGTAAAGGGTGAGAGAATACCCATGATGAGTGAAGAAAGGACTAAGAATAGATATGAAGAGAGGAGTAGAAAGAGAAGCAGTACAAGATCACAAAAGGCAAAAAGGAAGCAGTCCTACTAAGGAAGCACTTCCTGGTAAGCTCTACTATAAAGACACAGATGACATGGAAAAGGCATTGCATTTGGCATGTAACTTTAGTTATGTATGGAGAATAATTTTAGTATCTGATTGGGCAGCAGCCAGTTTAAAAGTGAAATATGATGCATCCTCATTTTATGTTTAATCTTTGGGAAAACTTATGTGTTTTTAAAACAGAGTGAAAGGGGTAGTGGAGAAATGAGATTGAAAATGGGAAAAAGAGCAGTGAGGTTGCAAATGTAGGAAAGACCAAAATGCAGGGTAGGAGGAATAGCCTTAGAATCCTCTCTAACAAAGTGAAAGAAAGAAATTTATGAAGAACAGAGTTAGGATACAGAAATATTTTAGTGTGAATAAGAAGGAACTTTACTGGCTCAGCTTCCATTTTAAGGCATGTGGTACTTAACAGCACATGTTGGGATGAGCACTGGGTGCTCAACTAATGAACTGTTGAACACTACAACAAAAACTTATCATGTACTGTATGCTGGCTAACTGAACATAATGAAAATTTTTAAAAATAAATAAAAAAAGAAAATATCAAGGAAAGAAAACAACTATTTGGAAAATAAACTATGCACTAGTTAAATAAAATAAAAATAAAATAAAGTAAAATAAAAGCTAGTACTAGAGCTACAGCAACAAAACCAACACAGTGGCTGCTCTTCCAAACCTGCCCAACACAGGGGACAGCGGCCACTGAATAGGAGCAAGATTGAGGCAGGGTGCATGAAAAGTAAGAAAGATGTGTGAACAGATGTGAGAAATGTGATAAACAGTTAAAAAAATAAATAAAGAATTGCCAAATGATAGTTCTTGCTCAAATGCTCAGAATGGATTTGTGTTGGACGAAATCTGTGGGGTTACATGATTTAAGTTATTTATTTATTTAGAGTGCAGGGGGAGGGGCAAAGGGAGAGGGAGAGAAAGAATCTCCAGTAGATTCTACACTGAGTGCAAAGCCCTACTCGGGGCTCAATTCCAGGACCCTGAGATCGTAACCTGAGCCAAAATCAAGAGTCAGACACATAACCGACTGAACCACCCAGGTGTCCCCCCAACACTTAATTTTTGATAATCTAGACACAGGAAAAGATAAAGATGGCAAAAGTTGATGAATGGCATTTCTATGTGGATTTTAAAAAAATCTTTTATAGTACATATTTTTCAATGTTAAGTAGTATTAGGCTTTTATGGAGTTTAACCAAAACTAGGTACTGAAACAACTGCTTTCTGTAGAATAAATATTTGGTTTACAAAAGTAATCATTGAACCAAAACATTTATATCAGCTGTAGAGTTCAAAGATGAGGAATTATGGTGTTAGAAGATTTTGAAAAAGATGAGACTAACTTATGAGGGATGGTAGAGATTTATTAAAGGTCAAATCTTGCTATACCTAAGCTGGCACAGAAAGTTAGTTTCTCCCACACAAGAAATAACACTAATATTGATCAGTCTCAAAGTATGAAGGTGAGATGTAGAAAAACTTAAATACCACATCTAATTTTATTGTTAGGAAAGAGCTGAATTAAACACAGGGTCCACAGATCAGTTCATCCTTCTCAAGGAAGTAAGCATGAAGCAAAATATCTAGCATGCTGGTGATCATATATTAAAATAAAACTGAGTTTTTAACAACAAGTCTGAAGCCCAAGAGAAGCATGTAGCTGAAGTAGAATTAAAGCTAAGAGTTGTAATCACTGGTTACCTTAACAGTGATTAGTCCAGTTAAAATTTCATAAGGCCAGACCAATTAATGGTTTCCATGTTGATGTGTTTTTTTTGTTTTTAAATAGGCTAACGCTCACATCTTCTTAAAAGCTCAAGTCTAGGGGCATCTGGGTGGCTCAGTCGTCTGCCTTCAGCTCAGGTCATGATCTCAGGGTCCTGGGATCAAGCCCCACATCGGGCTCCCAGCTCAGCGAGGAATCTGCTTGTTCCTCTCCCTCTACCCCTCCCCCCAGCCCATGCTCTCTCTCCTCTCAAATAAATACAATCCTTAAAAAAAAAGAAAAGAAAAGCTCAAGTATATATTAGTAAAGGTTAACAATTATACACATGATAAGATTTTTAGAGGAACAGGGGCTCCTGGGTGACTCAATCATTAAGCGTCTGCCTTCAGCTCAGGTCGTGATCCCAGGGTCCTGGGATCAAGCCCCAGGTCGGGTTCTCTGCTCCGCGGGAAGCCTGCTTCTCCCTCTCCCACTCCCCCTGCTTGTGCTCCCTCTCTCGCTCTCTCTCTCTTTCAAAAAAATAAAAATCTTTAAAATATATATATATTTTTAGAGGAACAGTAAATAACACTTCTGCTTTTTCCACCCAAGACCTGAACCAACTGAGACAAAGGAGTCAGTCAGATGGTCATCAATAATGTCAGCCTTGTCACTGACGGCTTGTAGAATAAGGCTTAGTTTAGGGAAAATATAGGCTTCCTAATAATGAACCTCTGAATTAGGCATATTTACAAAACTAGTCTCCGCAAACATGGATGTGGCAAGATCCCCTTGAAAGGTCCAGGATGTGGCTGCCACATTTGTCATATGGCTGGGAAAAAGAGCCTATACTCCTGCAGGCAGCCAGATGCCAAAGGGTAGAAGGTGAGGGGGGAGAGCCACATAGGCAGACCCATCTCCCTCTCCCTACACAGCAAGGAAAGTAGGGCAAACGGGGCCAAGAGTGAATAATAATGGAGACCCCTGGAGGGGGAAAAAGGGTAGAGATTCTCCTGTAACAAAGCAGAATTATATTTCAAAGAAAAAAATACTTTATAAGCTGGGTATTCTCATGGGAAAGTTACAAACTCAGCCTCAGAAAGACCTTACAAAGCCAGACATTAAGTGACAGAAATATCCTAGCTGTAAATGGTGTGGATAATTGCCACTTCTCCTTGCCTCACTTTGACACTAGAAGACAACTAAATGGAACATCCCTGGTTAGATTCTCTTACATTGTGGGAAAAAACAACAACAACAACAACACACACTCCTGGCTGGGATCTGGAAAGATGATGTTATCACATTCATAGCATCAAAATGAGCCCTAGAGAACAGGTTTTATAATCCTATGTTTAATTCTTTATGTAATATTATCCCTCTCTCTGTAAACACAGCGAAGCCTAATCCCCAGAAATGCAGTTTTTAAAAAAGGCAACCAAGAATGTCATGTAAAATGAATGCCAGTATTCACAGCATGTGAATCCAAGTTCAAAAATCTTATCTTTCAACGAGTCTGGAAAAACTCTGAAGGGCTGCTAGACTATTTTTTTAATCTCCTCCAGAATCTTTTCCAACTTGAGTTCCAAGTATGAAAAGACACCCAATCAAATTCCAAAACACTCTGAGACTTTGAAAAATCATCACTTTAATGGACATATTTTCATTCTATTCCTGTCAGTGATGAACAGTGTGATTATGGCAGGTTCCTTTGATCTTATTATTGTGTTTCCTAGAAGCACAGAGGCTGACAGGAAATACCTCATTAAATCTTGTCTCATTGCCTCCTGTTTTCCTTTTTTCCTTCACTTTGTTTTCTCAAAATAATACTGTGTAGCTAACATTTTTTTTTTGAGAAGGAGGTGCTTTATTGTTCTGTTTTTATTCAACACACTAGTATTGTGACTGTATCAATTATTCTTCCCCTACCATGTGCAAAGAACTGTAAACTGAGGGTGGGTAAATTCCTGCAATCTGACCACTGCTCTCAGGGTGTTTATACTATAACTGTAGAAAACAACAGCAAACATGTAATAGGTGAGCTCTTATCCTACTCCATGATATCAAAATCCACTCATCCATGCAGAACCAGATGCTAATATACACTGTGTACCTCAAATATTTGACACTTCTGATGGCCAGATATTTTAACTAGCTTCAACCTGCCATTTCTCAGATCTTGTACAAGATATAACATTCTTGTTAAATTATTTGAAACCTTGTGAGATAACCAAAGGTTTTTAATTATGTCTGTCCTCCTAAGACTTTTACAACTAAGTCATTGTTTTGTTAAATACAATTTAGTAATTCTACTTTTCTATTAGAATTAGAATTTTCCTTTATGACTTGATGAATGAAAGATAAACTAATTTTTTTAAATTGAAGGCTTTCTAGTATTTCCATTGTGAATGTATTTCCTCTTTGATTTTTCTAGTATTTCCATTGTGAATGTATTTCCTCTTTGATTTCAGAATACAAACAGAATACGAACAAAGAAACTCTTTGAAAATAAGCACCTTTCATATATTATGGATAGGTAATTCTTGATAATTGTATTAGGTATAGAATACAAGAGTAACCTTTGGAACTCAAACTAGAGATTTTTTTACAAAATAGTAGAGTCAAAAAATGCACTATGTTCTCTTCTTGTAAAGAAATTACTTTCTTGTCTAAGAATTGAGATGCCTGATACATAGAGCCTTATTATTCAACTAAAAGGGTTAAAAGATTAGCAAAGAAAGGTTGACACTTGGTGGAGTACAACATAATTCATAACCATTATATAAATAACTTAAAGTACTGCATTATATATAAAATTAGACTGAATGTTGTCATTTAATGTCAGAGAATGAGGCAAGAAAAGCTGAAAGGTAAAAACATTAATCTTGATATATATTTTTCACTACAAACTTGTTGAGGAAATTAAGGGTTCCACTAACTTAGAAGTATCTTTAAAAGATCATATCACTTGTAGGGAAAGACAAAGCCCTACTTGCAAATTGTCAGGCTCAGAGAAGATGGAAAACATCAGTGCCTTTGATCACTCAGTTGTTGTGAGGGCAGTGATAAAGAGCCTGGGCATTTGAAAATGTATAGACCCAAACAGACGGTAAGGGAGAATGAATTATCAAACTTTGGCTTTTTGAAGCCAGCTAGTGAAATTTTCCAAGAGCTTCTATAAACTTATTTATTATCTGATTTAATCCTATAAGAATGGAGAGAAAAATTCATATTACCAATAAGTTTATTCTTTTTATCTAATATCATGTAGAAAAGTATATATTAGAGAACAAAATATAAAACTGCTAAGATTGATGTAGTTAATATTCTTTTTGATGTAGTTAATGTTTTGATAACTTGAATTGGCTTCTAAAATATTGTACTTGGAAGGTCATACCCTAACAGTTTCAGTAAATCAAGATCTTAAAGAATGTAAAGAGACAGAGAGAGACAGAGACAAAGACAGAGACACCCTGCAATTTAAATGGCATTTTTTTTTTCTAATGGAAGTTTCTACCTACTCTTCCAATAATAAAGTTAAGAACCTCTGGAGAGAGATTATATAATGATTTTTGCTAAAATTACAGTTTTTAAAAAACTATGATTAGCCAATTACAGAGAAGGGCCTAACAAGAGAAAGTATGAAAATTAAACTAATCAATTATTAGCATAAATTGCTGATAATCAAAAAATTTAACACAAGGTAAGGTGAAAAGTTACAAATATATAAAGGCATATTTTTGGAAAAGAATTCCACATTGTAACTCTAAATCAAATTTTATTTTTATATTTCAGTGGACAAAATTCTACAGTACCCCCAGGCAAGGGCACTATTTTACCAGTAAAAAGATCTCTAAAAAATGTCAAGTAGTATTTCTGCTAGCCGAATCCTGCTTCTGTATGTCACATGACAACTATTAAAGAAAATTACATAAACCTTTTGTTGTTTGTAACCTATCTTGAAGTAGCGAAGGCCACAATTTCTCACAGATTTGACTTATGCAATATGATCTATATTATTTGAACATTTCCTCAAAAGTTGGTTCTTCTAGAGACATAATTATTCCTGTTATCTCCTTCCAGTTGGTCAAAACATTCCCTTCACTTGACCAAAACTTTCTCAGTACAGGTGACTCAAATTCAAACCAAACCCCTACAATCAGACAGGAATGAGATGTACCTGTGAGTTTTATCACATTCAGTCTACAGACAAGCATCCCAAAAGATGTCATTTACCACTACCAAAGATTAAAAGCTTATTTTTGTTATCCAGTACCAGCCTTTATTCATCTAGAAGACTACCAGTCATTACTACATTCTAAATTTTTTCTATTTATTTATTTGAGGTATAATTGACATATAACATTATATTAGTTATAGGTATACAACACAATTCAATATTTATGTATACTGAGATGATCACCACAGTCAATAAATCTAGTTAATGTCATCATACATAGTTACATAAATTTTTTAAGATTTACTTTCTTAGCTACTTTCAAATATGCAATAAAGTATTATTAACTACAATCACCATACTTAACATTATATCTCCAAGACTCACTTATTTCATATCTAAAGTTTGTACCATTTGACCACATTCACCTATTTCACCTACCCTCTACCCCCTGCTTCTGGTTCTCTATCTATGAAGGGTTTTGTTTTTGGTTTTGGTTTTTCTTTTTTCATTCCACATATGGTATTTATCTTTCTCTCACTTATTTTTTTGTAACGATTTTATTTACTGATTTGAGAGAGAGAGAACGAGAGTGAGAGAGAGAGAGAACATGAGCGGGGTGAGAGGCAGAGAAAGAAGCAGACTCCCCCCTGAGCAGGGAGCCCGATGCGGGGCTCAATCCTGGGACTCCAGGATCATGACCTGAGCCGAAGGCAGAAGCTTAACCAACTGAGCCACCCAGGCGCCCCTCTCTCACTTATTTCACTTAACATAATATCCTCACGGTCCATACATGTTGTAGTAAATGGTGAGACTGCTTTTTTTTTACGGCTGAGTAACACTTCATTATATATCCCACATTTTCTTTATCCATTCATCCATTAGTGAACATGTAGGTTGTTTCCATATCTTGGCTAATGTAAATGATATTGCAGCGAACATGGGGGTACGTGTATCTTTTCAAGTTAGTGTTTCCATTTTTCAGATAAATACTCAGAGGTAGAATTGCTGGATCATATGGTAGTTCTATTTTTTGAGGAACCTCCACCCTGTTTTTCCAGAGTGGCTGCACCAGTTTGCATTCCTAACAACATTATACAAGCGTTTCCTTTTCTCCACATTCTCACCAATATTTATTTCTTGTCTTTTTTTTTTTTTTTTATTCTTATGTTAATCCCCATACATTACATCATTAGTTTTAGATGAAGTGTTCCATGATTCATTGTTTGTGCATAACACCCAGTGCTCCATGCAGAACGGGCCCTCCTCAGTACCCACCACCAGGCTAACCCATCCTCCCACCCCCCTCCCCTCTAGAACCCTGTTTGTTTTTCAGAGTCCATCGTCTCTCATGGTTCGTCTACCCCTCCGATTTCCCCCGCTTCATTCTTCCCCTCCCGCTACCTTCTTCTTCTTCTTCTTTTTTTTTTTTTTTCTTAACATATATTGCGTTATTTGTTTCAGAGGTACAGATCTGAGATTCAACAGTCTTGCAAAATTCACAGCGCTTACCAGAGCACATACCCTCCCCAGTGTCTATCACCCAGTCACCCCATCCTTCCCACCCCACCCCCCACTCCAGCAACCCTCAGTTTGTTTCCTGAGATTAAGAATTCCTCATATCAGTGAGATCATATGATACTTGTCTTTCTCTGATTGACTTATTTCACTCAACATAATACCCTCCAGTTCCATCCACGTCGTTGCAAATGGCAAGATCTCGTTCCTTTTGATGGCTGCATAATATTCCATTGTATATATATACCAGATCTTCTTTATCCATTCATCTGTTGATGGACATCTTGGCTCTTTCCACAGTTTGGCTATTGTGGACATTGCTGCTATAAACATCGGGGTGCACGTACCCCTTCGGATCCCTACTTTTGTATCTTTGGGGTAAATACCCAGTAGTGCAATTGCTGGATCATATGGTAGCTCTATTTTCAACTTTTTGAGGAACCTCCATACAGTTTTCCAGAGTGGCTGCACCAGCTTGCATTCCCACCAACAGTGTAGGAGGGTTCCCCTTTCTCCGCATCCCCGCCAACATCTGTCATTTCCTGACTTGTTAATTTTAGCCATTCTGACAGGTGTGAGGTGGTATCTCATTGAGGTTTTGATTTGGATTTCCCTGATGCGGAGCGATACTGAGCACTTTTTCATGTGTCTGTTGGCCATTTGGATGTCTTCTTTGGAAAAATGTCTTTTCATGTCTTCTGCCCATTTCTTGATTGGATTCTTTGTTCTTTGGGTGTTGAGTTTGATGAGTTCTTTATAGATTTTGGATACTAGCCCTTTATCTGATATGTCATTTGCATATATCTTCTCCCATTCTGTTGGTTGTCTTTTGGTTTTGTTGACTGTTTCCTTTGCTTTGCAAAAGCTTTTTATCTTGATGAAGTCCCAATAGTTCATTTTTGCCCTTGCCTCCCTTGCCTTTGGCGATGTTTCTAGGAAGAAGTTGCTTCGGCTGAGGTCAAAGAGGTTGCTGCCTGTGTTCTCCTTTAGGATTTTGATGGACTCCTGTCTCACATTGAGGTCTTTCAACCATTTGGAGTCTATTTTTGTGTGTGGTGTAAGGAAATGGTCCAGTTTCATTCTTCTGCATGTGGCTATCCAATTTTCCCAACACCATTTGTTGAAGAGACTGTCTTTTTTCCATTGGACATTCTTTCCTGCTTTGTCAAAGATGAGTTGACCATAGAGTTGAGGGTCCATTTCTGGGCTCTCTGTTCTGTTCCATTGTTCTATGTGTCTGTTTTTGTGCCAGTACCATGCTGTCTTGATGATGACAGCTTTGTAATAGAGCTGGAAGTCCGGAATTGTGATGCCGCCGGCTTTGCTTTTCTTTTTCAACATTCCTCTGGCTATGAGGGGTCTTTTCTGGTTCCATACAAATTTTAGGATTATTTGTTCCATTTCTTTGAAAAAAGTGGATGGTATTTTGATGGGGATTGCATTGAATGTGTAGATTGCTCTAGGTAGCATTGACATCTTCACAATATTTGTTCTTCCAATCCATGAGCATGGAACGTTTTTCCATTTCTTTGTGTCTTCCTCAATTTCTTTCATGAGTATTTTATAGTTTTCTGAGTACAGATCCTTTGTCTCTTTGGTTAGATTTATTCCTAGGTATCTTATGGTTTTGGGTGCAATTGTAAATGGGATCGACTCCTTAATTTCTCTTTCTTCTGTCTTGTTGTTGGTGTATAGGAATGCCACTGACTTCTGTGCATTGATTTTATATCCTGCCACTTGACTGAATTCCTGTATGAGTTCTAGCAGTTTTGGGGTGGAGTCTTTGGGGTTTTCCACATAAAGTATCATATCATCTGCAAAGAGTGAGAGTTTGACTTCTTC
>NC_058410.1:56242469-56262612 GCF_002201575.2 Neomonachus schauinslandi | reverse complement strand
CCTTCTTCTTCTTCTTCTTTTTTTTTTTTTTTCTTAACATATATTGCGTTATTTGTTTCAGAGGTACAGATCTGAGATTCAACAGTCTTGCAAAATTCACAGCGCTTACCAGAGCACATACCCTCCCCAGTGTCTATCACCCAGTCACCCCATCCTTCCCACCCCACCCCCCACTCCAGCAACCCTCAGTTTGTTTCCTGAGATTAAGAATTCCTCATATCAGTGAGATCATATGATACTTGTCTTTCTCTGATTGACTTATTTCACTCAACATAATACCCTCCAGTTCCATCCACGTCGTTGCAAATGGCAAGATCTCGTTCCTTTTGATGGCTGCATAATATTCCATTGTATATATATACCAGATCTTCTTTATCCATTCATCTGTTGATGGACATCTTGGCTCTTTCCACAGTTTGGCTATTGTGGACATTGCTGCTATAAACATCGGGGTGCACGTACCCCTTCGGATCCCTACTTTTGTATCTTTGGGGTAAATACCCAGTAGTGCAATTGCTGGATCATATGGTAGCTCTATTTTCAACTTTTTGAGGAACCTCCATACAGTTTTCCAGAGTGGCTGCACCAGCTTGCATTCCCACCAACAGTGTAGGAGGGTTCCCCTTTCTCCGCATCCCCGCCAACATCTGTCATTTCCTGACTTGTTAATTTTAGCCATTCTGACAGGTGTGAGGTGGTATCTCATTGAGGTTTTGATTTGGATTTCCCTGATGCGGAGCGATACTGAGCACTTTTTCATGTGTCTGTTGGCCATTTGGATGTCTTCTTTGGAAAAATGTCTTTTCATGTCTTCTGCCCATTTCTTGATTGGATTCTTTGTTCTTTGGGTGTTGAGTTTGATGAGTTCTTTATAGATTTTGGATACTAGCCCTTTATCTGATATGTCATTTGCATATATCTTCTCCCATTCTGTTGGTTGTCTTTTGGTTTTGTTGACTGTTTCCTTTGCTTTGCAAAAGCTTTTTATCTTGATGAAGTCCCAATAGTTCATTTTTGCCCTTGCCTCCCTTGCCTTTGGCGATGTTTCTAGGAAGAAGTTGCTTCGGCTGAGGTCAAAGAGGTTGCTGCCTGTGTTCTCCTTTAGGATTTTGATGGACTCCTGTCTCACATTGAGGTCTTTCAACCATTTGGAGTCTATTTTTGTGTGTGGTGTAAGGAAATGGTCCAGTTTCATTCTTCTGCATGTGGCTATCCAATTTTCCCAACACCATTTGTTGAAGAGACTGTCTTTTTTCCATTGGACATTCTTTCCTGCTTTGTCAAAGATGAGTTGACCATAGAGTTGAGGGTCCATTTCTGGACTCTCTATTCTGTTCCATTGATCTATGTGTCTGTTTTTGTGCCAGTACCATGCTGTCTTGATGATGACAGCTTTGTAATAGAGCTGGAAGTCCGGAATTGTGATGCCGCCGGCTTTGCTTTTCTTTTTCAACATTCCTCTGGCTATGAGGGGTCTTTTCTGGTTCCATACAAATTTTAGGATTATTTGTTCCATTTCTTTGAAAAAAGTGGATGGTATTTTGATGGGGATTGCATTGAATGTGTAGATTGCTCTAGGTAGCATTGACATCTTCACAATATTTGTTCTTCCAATCCATGAGCATGGAACGTTTTTCCATTTCTTTGTGTCTTCCTCAATTTCTTTCATGAGTATTTTATAGTTTTCTGAGTACAGATCCTTTGTCTCTTTGGTTAGATTTATTCCTAGGTATCTTATGGTTTTGGGTGCAATTGTAAATGGGATTGATTCCTTAATTTCTCTTTCTTCTGTCTTGTTGTTGGTGTATAGGAATGCCACTGACTTCTGTGCATTGATTTTATATCCTGCCACTTGACTGAATTCCTGTATGAGTTCTAGCAGTTTTGGGGTGGAGTCTTTTGGGTTTTCCACATAAAGTATCATATCATCTGCAAAGAGTGAGAGTTTGACTTCTTCCTTGCCAATTTGGATGCCTTTGATTTCTTTTTGTTGTCTGATTGCTGTGGCTAGGACTTCCAATACTATGTTGAATAGCAGTGGTGATAGTGGACATCCCTGCCGCGTTCCTGACCTTAGGGGGAAAGCTCTCAGTTTTTCCCCATTGAGAATGATATTCGCTGTAGGTTTTTCATAGATGGCTTTTATGATATTGAGGTATGTACCCTCTATGCCTATACTCTGAAGAGTTTTGATCAAGAAAGGATGCTGTACTTTGTCAAATGCTTTTTCTGCATCTATTGAGAGGATCATATGATTCTTGTTCTTTCTTTTGTTAATGTATTGTATCACATTGATTGATTTGTGGATGTTGAACCAACCTTGCAGCCCAGGGATAAATCCCACTTGGTCATGGTGAATAATCCTTTTAATGTACTGTTGGATCCTATTGGCTAGTATTTTGGTGAGAATTTTTGCATCCATGTTCATCAGGGATATTGGTCTGTAATTCTCCTTTTTGATGGGGTCTTTGTCTGGTTTTGGGATCAAGGTAATGCTGGCCTCATAAAATGAGTTGGGAAGTTTTCCTTCCATTTCTATTTTTTGGAACAGTTTCAGAAGAATAGGTATTAATTCTTCTTGAAATGTTTGGTAGAATTCCCCTGGGAAGCCATCTGGCCCTGGGCTTTTGTTTTTTGGGAGATTTTTGATGACTGCTTCAATTTCCTTAGTGGTTATAGGTCTGTTCAGGTTTTCTATTTCATCCTGGTTCAGTTTTGGTAGTTGGTACATCTCTAGAAATGCATCCATTTCTTCCAGGTTATTTAATTTGCTGGCATAGAGTTGCTCATAATATGTTCTTATAATTGTTTGTATTTCTTTGGTGTTGGTTGTGATCTCTCCTCTTTCATTCATGATTTTGTTGATGTGGGTCATTTCTCTTCTCTTTTTGATAAGTCTGGCCAGGGGTTTATCAATCTTGTTAATTCTTTCAAAGAACCAGCTCCTAGTTTCATTGATCTGTTCTACTGTTCTTTTGGTTTCTATTTCATTGATTTCTGCTCTGATCTTGATTATTTCTCTTCTCCTGCTGGGTTTAGGCTTTATTTGCTGTTCTTTCTCCAGCTCCTTTAGGTGTAGGGTTAGGTTGTGTACTTGAGACCTTTCTTGCTTCTTGAGAAAGGCTTGTATTGCTATATACTTTCCTCTTAGGACTGCCTTTGCTGCATCCCAAAGATTTTGAATAGTTGTGTTTTCATTTTCATTGGTTTCCATGTATTTTTTTAATTCTTCTTTAATTTCCTGGTTGACCCATTCGTTCTTTAGTAGGATGCTCTTTAGCCTCCATGTATTTGAGTTCTTTCTGACTTTTGTCTTGTGATTGAGCTCTAGTTTCAAAGCATTGTGGTCTGAAAATAGGCAGGGAATGATTCCAATCTTTTGGTACCGGTTGAGACCTGATTTATGACCTAGGATGTGATCTATTCTGGAGAATGTTCCATGGGCACTAGAGAAGAATGTGTATTCCGTTGCTTTGGGGTGGAATGTTCTGAATATGTCTGTAAAGTCCATTTGGTCCAGTGTGTCATTTAAAGTCTTTATTTCCTTGTTGATCTTTTGCTTAGATGATCTGTCCACTTCAGTGAGGGGGGTGTTAAAGTCCCCCACTATTATTGTATTGTTGTCGATGTGTTTCTTTGCTTTTGTTATTAATTGGCTTATATAATTGGCTGCTCCCATGTTAGGGGCATAGATATTTACAATTGTTAGATCTTCTTGCTGGATAGACCCTTTAAGTAGGATATAGTGTCCTTCCTCATCTCTTATTACAGTCTTTGGTTTAAAATCTAATTTGTCTGATATAAGGATTGCCACCCCAGCTTTCTTTTGGTGTCCATTAGCATGGTAAATGGTTTTCCACCCCCTCACTTTCAATCTGGGGCTGTCTTTGGGTCGAAAATGAGTCTCTTGCAGACAGCATATCGATGGGTCTTGTTTTTTAATCCAGTCTGATAGCCTGTGTCTTTTGATTGGGGCATTGAGCCCATTTACATTCAGGGTAACTATTGAAAGATAGGAATTTAGTGCCATTGTATTGCCTGTAAGGTGACTGTTACCGTATATTGTCTGTGTTCCTTTCTGGTCTATGTTGCTTTTGGGGTCTCTCTTTGCTTAGAGGACTCCTTTCAAGATTTCCTGTAGGGCTGGTTTTGTGTTTGCAAATTCCTTTAGTTTTTGTTTGTCCTGGAAGCTTTTTATCTCTCCTTCAATTTTCAATGACAGCCTAGCTGGATAGAGTATTCTTGGCTGCATATTTTTCTCATTTAGTGCTCTGAATATATCCTGCCAGTCCTTTCTGGCCTGCCAGGTCTCTGTGGATAGGTCTGTTGCCAATCTAATGTTTCTACCCTTGTAGGTTACATATCTCTTCTCCCGAGCTGCTTTCAGGATTTTCTCTTTGTCTATGAGACTCGTAAGTTTTACTATTAGATGTCGGGGTGTTGACCTATTTTTATTGATTTTGAGAGGGGTTCTCTGTGCTTCCTGGATTTTCATGCCTGTTTCCTTCCCCAAATTAGGGAAGTTCTCTGCTATAATTTGCTCCATTATACCTTCTGCCCCTCTCTCTCTTTCTTCTTCTTCTGGGATCCCAATTAGTCTAATGTTGTTTCGTCTTATGGTATCGCTTATCTCTCGAATTCTGCCCTCGTGATCCAGTAGTTGTTTATCTCTCTTTTTCTCAGCTTCTTTATTTTCCATCATTTCATCTTCTATATTACTGATTCTCTCTTCTGCCTCATTTATTCTAGCAGTTAGCGCCCCCATTTTTGATTGCACCTCATTAATAGCCTTTTTGATTTCTACTTGGTTGGATTTTAGTTCTTTTACTTCTCCAGAAAGGGTTTCTCTAATAACTTCCATATTTTTTTCAAGCCCAGCTAGTATCTTTAAAGTGATGATTCTGAACTCTAGATCTGACATTGTACTAATGTCCGTATTGAGTAGGTCCCTGGCAGTCGGTACTACCTCTTGTTCTTTTTGTTGAGGTGATTTTTTCCGTCTTGTCATTTTGTGCAGAGGAGAATAGATTAATGAGAGAACAAAATGCTAGCAGAGTAACAACGTCCCCAGAAAATATACTCTAAACAAATCAGAAAAAACCTGAAGCAGTGGGAAAAGAAAGGGAAAGAGAGAAAAAAGAAAAAGAAAAAAAAGAAAAAGATAAAGATAAAAACAAAAACAAACAAAACAAAACAACAACAAAAAAACCAGAATGTGATCAAATATGATCAGTGCCACACACTAGATTTGGGGTGTATTTTGGTCTTTTAGAAGAAAGTGCCTCCCAAAATTTTAAAGAAAGAAAAACTTATATATGTACAAAAATAAGGGTTGATATGATGAAGGGATGGAATATGACTGTAAAGATGGAAATTATAAAAAATTTTATAAAAGGAATTGATAAGAAGTTGTTTGAAAAAAGAAAGAAGAGGATTTAAAAAAAGAAAGAAAAAAGGGAGAGGATGTGATCAGGCAGGGGAACAGAAAACACCATATACTAGAGATTTAGGGTATATTTTGATCTGTTAGAAGAAACTATCTCAAAATTTTAAAGAGAGAACAACTTATATATATAAGCCTAAAATATGGGTAACTACTATGAAGGGATAGAATATGACTCTAAAAATGAAAAATAAAAATGTTTTTTTTTTTAAAAAAAAAGGGATTGATAAGATGTTGGTTGAAAAAGGGAAAAAGAAAAATTCAAAAAGAATAAAAAAAGAAAAAAAGACAGTTAAAAAAAAATTAACTTTGAAAGACTACAGAATCATGGTAAAAAAGCCATGAATTCTATGTGCAGTAGTCCCCTAGAGCTGGAGTTCTGCCGTTCTCATTGATGGGTAAACTTGGTCTTGGCTGGCTGTTCTTGCTGATCTTCTGGGGAGGGGCCTGTTGCCGTGGTTTCCAAATGTCTTTGCCGGAGGCAGAATTGCCCCGCCCTTGCCCCCTCCCAGCTAAGTAATCTGCTGGGGTTTGCTCTCCGGGGCTTTTGTTCCCTGCGAGCTTTCCGTACAGCTTTGGAGGCGGAGAGTGAAAATGGCGGCCTCCCAATCTCCGCCCCGGAGGAGCCGAGAACTCGGGGTCCCGCTTCTCAGTGAGCCCCCAGAGAAAAGCCGTCAGTCACTCCCGTCTCCCCGGTCTCCAGCCGCACTCCGTGCTCACCCGGCCTGTGACCGCGCGTTTCTATCTCTGGCACCCGACCCCGGGTGGAGTCTCCAAACCCGGCAGATCCCTGCGTTGCGTTCCCGCGCAGCTCCTCCCGGGGGAGGAAGGTGAGTCTCCCCGGATCTGCCGCTTGTTGGGTCCCTGCTGGAGGAGCAGTGGCCTGACTGTGCCGCGGATCACAGTTTATGGCAACCCCGAGCTGAGAGCCCGCGCCTGGGCTCCGCCTCTGCAGCCGGCTTCCCTGCTCCAATACCTGGGAGCTCTGCCACACTCAGGCACCCCCAGTCTTTCTGTGACCCGTGGGCCCTGAGACCACACTGTCCCGGAGGGTTCCACCCCCCGCTTAGCCACCAGAGTGACGTCCCTCAGCGGAGCAGACTTTTAAAAGTTCCGATTTTGTGCTCCGCGGCTCTATCACTTGCCAGAAGCGGCCGCCGGAGGCCCCTCCCCCGCCGTCTATCCTCCCGAATATCGCCTCGGATTCACTTCTCCGCACGTCCTACCTTCCAGAAAGTGGTCGCTTTTCTGATGAGAGAGTTGTTGCTCTTCTTTTCTTCGACCTCCTGTTGAGTTTGTAGGTGTTCAGAATGGTTTGATCCCTATCCAGCTGAATTCCTGAGAGGAGACGAAATCCAGGTCTCCTACTCCTCCGCCATCTTGCTCCGCCCCCCCTCTATTTCTTGTCTTTTTGATAGTAGCCATTCTAAAGGTGTGAGGTGATAGCTCATTGTGGTTTCTATTTGCATTTCCCCGATGATTAGTGACAGTAATTGAGCATATTTTCATGTACATCATCTTTGGAAAAATGTCTATTCAGATCCTCTGCCCATTTTTAATCAGATTGTTTTTTTCCTATAGAATTGCATGAGTTTTTTGGGGGCACCTGGGTGGCTCAGTCGTTAAGCGTCTGCCTTGGGCTCAGGTCATGTCCCAGCATCCTGGGATCAAGCCCCGCATCGGGCTCCCTGCTTGGCAGGAAGCCTGCTTCTCCCTCTCCCACTCCCCCTGCTTGTGCTCCCTTTCTCGCTGTGTTTCTCTTTGTTAAATAAATAAAATCTTAAAAAAAAAAAAGAATTGCATGAGTTTTTTATGTATTTTGGATATTAACCCCTTATCAGGTATACGACTTACAAATATTTTCTCCTAGTAGGTTGCCTTTTCATTTTGTTGGTGGTTTTCTTTGCCATGAAGCAACTTTTTAGTTTGAGGTAGTCCCATTTGTTTATTTTTGCTTTGGTTGCTTTTGCTTTTGGTGTCAAATCCAAGAACCATTGCCAAGACTGACATCAGTAAGACTATAGTAAGATTACATTTTCTCCTATGAATTTATGGTTTCAGGTGTTACATTCAAGTCTTTAATCCATTTTGGGTTAATTTTTGTGTATGGTGTCCAACAGTAGTCCACTTTCATTCTTTTGCATGTGGCTGTCCAGTTTTCCCAACATCATTTATTGAAGAGATTGTCCTTTATCCATTGTATATTATTAGCTCTTTTATTGTGAATTAATTGACCATGTGTATGTGGGTTTATTTCTGGGCGATTTCCATTCTGTTTCATTGATCTATGTGTCTGTCTTTATGCCAATACCATTTGTTTTGATTTCTATAGCTTTATAATATAGTTTCAAATCAGCAAGCATGATGCCTCCAGCTCTGTTCTCATTTCTCAAGATTGCTTCAGATATTTGGTGTCTTTTGTGGTTCCATACAAAGTTTAGAATTATTAACTCTAGTTCTGTGAAAAATGCCATTGGAATTTTGATAGGAACTGCACTGAATCTGTAGATTGTTTTGGATAATACAGACATTTTAACAATATCAATTCTTTCAATCCCTGAGCATGGAATATCTTTCCATTTACCTGTGGCTTCAATTTCTTTCATCAATGTTTTATAGTTTTCAGTGTACAGGTTTTTCATTTCTTGGTTAAATTTAGTCCTAGGTATTTTATTCCTTTTGATGCAGTTGTAAATGAGATTGGTTTCTTTGTACAGAAATGCAACAGATTTCTGTATGTTGATTTTATATTCTGAAACTCTACTGAATTCACTTATTAGTTCTAATAGTTCTTTTGGTGAAGGGCTTTAGAAAAGTTTAATATATAGGTTTTTGTATCATGTCATCTACAAATAGTAACAGTTTTTTACTTCTTCCTTTCCAATTTGACTGTCTTTTTTTTTAAGTTTTTATTTAAATTCCAGTCAGCATACAGTATAATATTAATATCAGGTGTACAATATTCAACATTTCCATACAACACCCAGTGTTCATCACATCCAGTGCACTCCTTAATTCCCATCACCTATTTAACCCATACCCCCACCCACCTCCCCTCTTGTAACAATCATTTTGTTCTCAATAGTTAAGAATCTGTTCCTTGGTTTGCCTCTCTTCTTTTCCCTCTGCTTGTTCTGTTTCTTAAATTCCACATGAGTGAAATCATGTGATATTTGTCTTTTTCTGACTGACTTATTTCACTTAGCATAATCCTCTATAGCTCCATCCATGTTGTTGCAAATGGCAAGATTTTATTCCTTTTTTTGGCAAATATTCCATTGTGTGTGTGTGTGTGTGTGGTATCATATCTTTTTTCCCCCCCTCAGATCTAGGGTTAGGGTTAGGGCCAGGGTGAGCATATGTGCCTGGCAACCTGCAGTTCAGAGACCTGTCCAGAGAATAAAACCCCAGACTTCGGCTGAGGTGAGGATAGACATGGCAGCCATCTATGGAGTTGAGGCAAGGAGGGGACAATTTCTTTTTCTTGATTATAAAAATTAGTATCAGTTGTCTCAAGATAATATTAATACTGGCCTCATCCTCAAGAAAGTAGCAGAGAATTTCCTCATGTTATTTATAATTTTATATTACTCTTTTCTTCTTCTTCTTTCTCCTCTTTGTAGAGTTTTATGCTTTGGGGATCAAGAGATGAGGCTAGTGTTATCAGTATTTAGAGCATTATCATTTTGTATTATGGCCTGCCTACAAAACAATTTGTTTTTAGTTGGTTTATTCATCATTTATTGAGCACCTACTAAAGCTATATATGGCATCCCTTTTTTTTTTTAAGATTTTTATTTATTTATTTGACAGAGAGAGACACAGCAAGAGAGGGAACACAAGCAAGGGAGTAGAAGAGGGAGAAGCAGGCTTCCCGCTGAGCAGGGAGCCCGATGCAGGTCTCGATCCCAGGGCCCTGAGATCGTGCCCTGACCCCAAGGCAGACACTTAACGATTGAACCACCCAGGCGCCCCTATATATGGCATCCTTAAAGAATAAACAAGAATATTGCTGAGTGGCCTCAACTAGTTTGTTTTCCAGGGAAGGCTGGTATTTAAACTATATATTTCAATACAAAGGAAATACCTACAGGAAATATAGGAGAACTTAATTCCACCTGAAATCAGTTCTGAACTCCAAACTGAATTGTTGATTTACTAATGAATTTTTGGAAACATAATAACTCATGAGTCAGGTACTATGTTTCTATAAATACCACTCATGAATGTTGATTTTGCAACCTAATTTGAAGGCCATAGAAACCACCACATCCTTAAAGATTGGTAAACATGAAGTCCACTTTTGACTCTTCACAGGAAATTTGAGTATAAACATAAAAAATAAAAATTTAAAATAATTATTCAGTTCTTTTTGTCCACAAATTACAAAAAGGCTACCTTAGGAGAAATAGTTTTATTTAGAAAGTAAACAGTTAAAGATCAATATTTTATTTCTGCAATTGGCTAGTTTTGACTCCTGTTCCTCAGTCATTCATTCTCCACTATTCTTATGGTTGTTTCTCATCATTCTTACCTGATATGCATTCTGAGTCCTGACTAAGGATGTGAACTGTCATTATTTTTAAGCACTTTAGTGCAAAGATTTTACTTTCCCTGAGGCATCATGTTTTATCAACAGTTCAATAAACCTGCCAAATATTTTACTTATTCTGAAGGAAAAACAAGTTTAGGAAATATTAAGCCTTTAATATTTTGTGGACTTATATGAAGTGACTCTCCAGTAGGAATAAATGTCAAAAAAATAATCTTTCCTTACAATGTCAAGCTTAGCCAGATACAGTGCTTGTTGCAGGTCAGTTGGATGGAGGGAAGTATATCATTTTTCCTTAGATTATATTTGACTCCTATTTTACCATGAATGGCTTTGTTCTAATTTGTTGGTAAAACACAGTGGGACTGAAATCAGTCTCAAATGTAAATACAGAAAAAGAAGAAGCAATACATGGCAGATATGTCTCTATAAATCATACCCCAACTAAGGGAGAGTTACAAAAGTCTTCTACTGATAAATTTAAAAATATTACTTTATTTTGCAAGAAAAATAATATAAACCAAGGTTACACATTACTACTGAATGTAAACTACATTTAAGGAATGAACTTCTGAAGATACACAAAAGTATAAATTTAGCAAAAAAAAATGTTTTTCAAGAATTCTTTCCATTACTTAATTTTAATATACTAAGTTTGATTAACTGGAGATCTGAGTGAAATTCCAAAGTAAGAGTGGATGTCATTTCTCTAACCTACTTGGAGAAAACATACTTATACCAAAAGATTTTCCCTGAGGCCCACTAAAACTCTATGACACATGTAAGGTTACTTAGAAATAATGCAGAAACAAATTCAGAAGGAGAAAATTGTTAGTGTCCAAGAATTTTTTTTGCCTTAGTCATAATATATGTAAATATTTAAAGCTACAACTTAAAGACATTATATACTGTATAATGCATCTGTGAAAATTTTAAAGAGAAATAGCTTATGATTTATTTATGTTTCCCTCTCTAGAAGAGCAAATAAAATTCATTTCAAAATGCCATACTGCATTTTTAATAGACTATATTGATTATAGTTCTTATTCCTTTCAGGGGGAAAACAAGGTAGTAAAGAACTACAAGGGAAGATATGGGAGGAAAAAGACAACTCAGTGAGGTGAGCTTGGACACTGCTTTTGTCCTAGATGTACCTGATCATTCCAGAAGAGGCAGGTGAGAGAAAGGCTGAGAAACTGAACAAGATTTTCAATTGACTCTGAGTAGAGATTTCAACAGACCTATAAAACTAGAGAGATGAAACACTGAACTTCAAGCTACAGATTTCAAAATGTGCCTTGAACACCAAAAAGCGCAGATACACTCCTGGGCACACCACAGTAAAATGACTGAAAAGCAAAAACAAAACAAAACAAAACAAAACGAAGAAATCTTTAAAACAGCCAGAGGAAAAAAGACTCATTACCTTCAAAGGAGAGTCAATCAGACTTACAGCTGACTTCTCAACAGAAACAGTGGAAGCTAGAAGATGATGAAATATGAAACGATAACTTCAAGGTGCTGTAAGGAAACAAATACAGACAAATACTTCATCCTACACCAAGAAAAAAAGAAAAGCTCTCAAAAATGAAGATTTTTTAAAAAGACATCTTTAGAGAAAGAAATTCAGACAGAATTATCAGTAGGCTGCACTAAAGATGATCCAGGAAAAGAAAACTATTCGAAAAACAGACAGTTCCCAACTTATGAGGATCGACGATGATTCTTTTGACTTTATGATGGTGCGAAAGAAATACATATTCAGTAGAAACCACATTTCAAATTTAGAATTTTGATTTTTTCCTGGGTTTAGGATGTGCAGGATACTCTCTCAGGATGCTGCCCAGGGTCAATGAGCAGCTGCTCCCGGTTGGCCATGTGATCACAAAGGTAAACAACCCAATACACTTGGAACCATTCTGTGTCCATGCAACCATTCTATTTTTTTTACTTTCAGTACAGTATTTAATAAATGACACAAGCTATTCAATACTCCTTATAAAATAGGCTTTGTGTAATAAGACTTTGCCCAACTGTAGGATAACATAAGGGTTCTGAGCATGTATAAGGTAGGCTGGGCTGAGCTATGATGTACAGTAGTTTAGGTACACTAAAGGCATTTTTGACTTGTAATATTTTCTACTTTGGATGGGTTCATCAGGATGTAACCCCATTGTAAGTCAAGGAAGATTTGTACAGAGATGCAAGTGGAAATGAAAAATATTCGTGAATGAAGAAAGAGTGAATAGAATATGTAGTTGAATCTCAATATTAATGAAATTAAATAGTAATTATAATTTGTAGTATTTTAAATATATAGAAAATTACAATACTTGACACAACACGTAAGTTAAACAGGCAGTAAGTGATGTCAAAAATTTTTGGACTTCTGCACACTTAAGGAAGGGGTAAAGGTACTATTTATATCAGACACTGAGATATTGTAGTATGGCAACCAGAATAATAGTTGTAAAACGGCATAAAAATACCAAGCCACTTGGGGAGAGGAAGGGAAATAGAATAACAAAAGACCATTTATAAGAGACATAGGTAGACAAATTTTTTAAAAGTGAAAAATAAGAGGTTGGACCAATGGTAGAGAAAGATTTGTTAAACAGCACACAATGATTACTAGCAATAATGGAAAGAATTGATAAAATGTACTACATTAAAATTAAGAACTTCTGTTCATCAAAGACACCATAAGAAAGAAAGGGCAAAATGTAGAGTAGGGAAAACTATTTATAAAACCTGTAACTGATGAAAAGCTCTTACCTGGAATATTTAAATATTTTATTTACAAATAAAGGTTTACAAATAGAAAACGGGTAAGATAATTCAACAGACACAACATAAATACAATATCCACATGACCATTGGACACATGAAAAGATGCTCACATTGTATTGTCTTTTATTAACTTAGTATCATTCCTACTCATATCTAACTTCTCTGTCTCACAAAGGAGAAGCCAACAATTACATCTTCTAGAATCCCCTTCACCCTATGAGTCTGGTTTAGAGTTTGCTAATAAAAGGCATTTATATTACAGTTTGAAAATTGGAAGAGAAAGCAAGGCCTGGGGACCAGAAGAGTGAGATGAGGTTCACAGGAGCTGCATGATGAACATGTCTAGGTGTATTCCTAACCAAATTTTGCACATATATGCACCAAAAAACATGTACAAGAATCTTCATAACAGCATAATATCAAAACAGTAAAAATGACCCAAATGCCCATTCACTCTATATATTTTTACCTACCCATAAAATGAAATTGAAACAGTAAAAATGAGTGAACTACATACAGATGTATGCATCAAGTACTGCATCCCAAGATAAATAGGTTTAAAACCAAGCCCATTTATTTTTTTTCCTCTTTCCGGCTTAAAGATGTTTCTCCTTGGTTGTGATGAAACAAAAACCAAAAGGACCAAATGAGAAATTGAGGCTGTAATTTTTATTTCTTCCGTATCTTCATACTCCACCTTCAGTCTCCAAATACTGTCCAGTCTAATGATAATGGGTGAAATATATAAATTTTTTTAATGCACCAGTCCCTATATTAATACAGTCTAATGTATTAATGTGCCAGTCCCTATATGCATACAATCCAATTTGATCCTATAAGTGCTTCTATCCCCCCCCTTTTTTTTAAAGATTTTATTTATTTATTTGAGAGAGAGAATGAGAGAGAGAGAGAGCACATGAGAGGGGGGAGGGTCAGAGGGAGAAGCAGACCCCCTGCTGAGCAAGGAGCCCGATATGGGACTCGATCCCGGGACTCCAGGATCATGACCTGAGCCAAAGGCAGTCGCTTAACCAACTGAGCCATCCAGGCGCCCCACTATCCCCTTTTTTGATGTGGAAACTGAGGCATAGCAAGTTTGAATAACTTGCCAAGCCCCATAGCTAGGAAATGCTAAAGCCAGGATTCATTCAAACCCAACCCGGATCTGAGAAACTCTATTCTGAACAACTGCCCCGTGCAAATAATTTGGCTCAAAATCTATTCCCACCCATCTTTAAATGTAGTCTATTTATAAGAGCCTCTTATTTATTTGGATCCATTCTTTTTTTTTTTTTCTTGGTAAGTCTATCTAGAGGTTTATCAATTTCATTGATTATTTTCAAAGAACTGGCTCCTGGTTTTATTGATCTGTTCTATTGGTTTTTTTAGTTTCAATATCATTTATTTCTGCTCTAATCTTTATTATTTCCTTTTTTCCTGCTGGTTTTAGATTTTGTTTGTTGTTCTTTTTCTAGCTCCTTTAGGTGTAAGGTTAGGTTGTTTGAGATTTTTCTTGCATTTTGAGGTAGGCCTGCATTGTTATAAACATCCCTCTTAGAACAACTTTTGCTGCATCCCAAAGGTTTCAAACCATTGTGTTTTTTAAGTCTGTTTTTTTTAATTTTATTATGTTATGTTAATCACCATACATTACATCATTAGTTTTTGATGTAATGTTCCATGATTCATTGTTTGTGTATAACACCCAGTGCTCCATTCAGTACGTGCCCTCTTTAATACCCATCACCAGGCTAACCCATCCCCCCACCCTCTCCCCTCTAGAACCCTCAGTTTGTTTCTCAGAGTCCATAGTCTCTCATGGTTTGTCTCCCCCCCTCATTTCCCCCCTTCATTTTTCCCTTCCTACTATCTTCTTCTTTTTTCTTAACATATAATGTATTATTTGTTTCAGAGGTACAGGTCTGTGATTCAGCAGTCTTACACAATTCACAGCGCTCACCATAGCACATACCCTCCCCAATGTCTACCACCCAGCCACCCCATCCCTCCCACCCCCCACCACTCCAACAACCCTCAGTTTGTTTCCTGAGATTAAGAATTCCTCGTATCAGTGAGATCATATGATACGTGGATGGAACTCAAACCATTGTGTTTTCATTTTCATTTGTTTCCATGTACTTGTTTATTTCTCCTTTTATTTCCTGGTTGGCCCATTCATTGTTTAGTAGCCTCCATGTATTTTGTGGTCTTTCCAGATCTTTTCTTGTGGTTGACTTCTAGTTTCATAGTGTTGTGCTCAGAAAAGATGCATAGGATGACTTCGATCTTTTTAAATTTCTTGAGGCTTGTTGTGTGGCCTAATATGTGACCTATTCTGGACAATGTTCCTTGTGTACTTGGAAAGAACGTATATCTGCTGTTTTAGGATGGAATGTTCTGAATATATCTGTTAGACCCATCTGGTCCAATGTATCATTCAAAGTCATTGTTTCCTTGTTGATTTTGTTTATATGATCTGTCCATTGATGCAAATGGGGTGTTAAAGTCCCCTACTATTATTGTATTATTATCAATTAGTTTCTTTATTTTTGTTGTTAACTGTTTTATGTACTTAGGTGTTTCTGTGTTGGGTCCATAAATATTATAACAATTGTTACAGCTTCTTGTTGTATTGTCCCCCCCCCCGCCCCCTGAGTAGTTGTTTTAATGTAACAAGCATCTCAAATCTTCTCAGAAGTAAATGAGTTAAAAATATAACAAAGAGAACATAATTATAATTATAATGCTGCTATAAACATTGGGGTGCATATGCCCCTTCAAATCAGTATTTTTGTATCCTTTGGGTAAATACTTAATAGTGCAATTGCTGGGTCATAGGATAGTTCTAGTTTTAACTTTTTGAGGAACCTCCATACTGTTTTCCAGAGTGGCTGCACCAGTTTGCATTCCCACCAACAGTGGGAATGGGTTCCTCTTTCTCCACATCCTCACCATCACCTGTTGTTTCCTGTGTTAATTTTAGCCATTCTGACAAGTGTGATGTCCTATCCACAGAAACTTGGCAGGCCAGAAGAGAATGGCATGATGTATTCAACATGCTGAATGGAAAAAGTATGCAGCCAAGAATAGTTTATCCAGCAAGCCTGTCATTCAGAATAGAAAGAGGGATGGTTTCCCAAATAAACAAAAACTAAAGGAGTTTGTGACCACTAAACCAGCCCTGCAAGAGATTTTTTTTTTTAAGATTTTTTATTTATTCAACAGAGAGGGGACACAAGCAGGGGGAGCGGGAGAGGGGGAAGCAGGCTTCCCACTGAGCAGGGAGCCCGATGCGGGGCTCGATCCCAGGACCCTGGGATCATAACCTGAGCCGAAGGCAGACGCTTAACGACTGAGCCACCCAGGCGCCCCAGCCCTGCAAGAGATATGAAAAGGGAGTGGGAAAGAAAGACCAAAAGTGACAAAGACTAGGAAGGAACAGAGGAAAATCTCCAGAAACAACGACTCTACAGGTAACACAGTGGCACTACATTCACATCTATCAATAATCACTCTGAATGTAAATGGAGTAAATGCTCCAGCCAAAAGATACAGGGTATCAGAATGCATAAAAAAGCAAGACCCATCTATATGCTGCCTTCAAGAGACTCATTTTAGACCTAAAGACACCTGCAGATTGAAAGTGAGGGGATTGAGAATGATTTATCATGCTAATGATGTCAAAAAAAAGCTGGAATAGCATTCTTATATCAGACAAACCAGTTTTTAAACCATAGCAACTTCTTTCTAGATATATCTCCTGAGGCAAAGGAAACAAAAGCAGAAATAAACTATTGGGACATCAAAATAAAAATAAAACTTCTGCACAGCAAAGGAAACAATCAACAAAACTAAAAGACAACCTATGGAATGGAAAAAGATATTGGCAAATGACGTATCTATAAAAGGTTAGTATCCATAATATATAAAGTACTGATACAATTCAATACCCAAAAAACAAATAATCCAATTAAAAATGGGCAGAAGGCAGGAACAGACATCCAAAGAAGACATCCAGATGGGCACAGACACATGAAAAGATGCTTATCACCACTTATCATCAGGAAAATACATATCAAAACTACAATTTGATATCACCTCATACCTGTGAAAATGGCTAAAATAAAAAAAACTCAAGAAACAACAGGTTTGAGCATTATTTACAATAGCCAAGATATGGAAGCATCCCAAGTATCCATGGACTGATGAAAGGATAAAGAAGATGTGATATGTATTTACATACACAAAGGAATATTATTCAGCCATAAAAAGAATGAAATATTGCCATTTGCAATGGCATGGATGGATCTAGAGAGCAAAATGCTAAGTGAAATAAGTCCTTCAGAAAAAGATACAGGATTTCACTCATATGTGGAATTTAAGAAATAAAACAAATGAGAAATCGGAAAAAAGAAAGAGAGAGATAAATCAAGAAACACTCTTACCTATAGAGAACAAACTGATGGTTATTAGAGGAAAGGTGGGTGAGAGAATAGGTGAAATAGGTGATGGGGATTAAGGAATGCTCTTGTGATGATCACTGGGTGATTAAAATAAAAACTTCAAAACAAAACGAAACAGCTACTCAGGGGGACAAAGACCAGGAGAAAAGATGTTACTGTGCATTTGCTGTAGCTGAAACTGAGTACACCTTGATCATTGCAGCAGCTGAGACAAATAGGGTGTCACATCAGTTTTCTTTTGGTCAAAGGAAGAATGCATGCACAGTAGTTAATATTACAGTCTCCACATCCCCAGGTGGGACTCCTCAGCTGACAGGGATGAATGCTGTATGAAAATTCTCTGGTAAAAAGCCAGCAGTGTTTAATTTATTGTTCTCTTGGGCCAGTTGGCTCCCCATTGCCTGTAGAGGTAGACTATAAAATAAACTCTATTTGGCAGTATTACTAAAAAGGCTCTTTCCCTTCTTGCCCCAAACCTGTCGCTGGGCCTTATCTCTACCGCACTGCTCCCTCCTCTGTAGCATGGACTATTCACTGGAATCCTAACTGGTCTCCCTGCTTCCACTTTTTTCCTTCCTACAGTCAGCTCTCCTTGAAGTAGGCAGCTATCCCTTAAAGTTAAAACTTCAAGTGGGCACAGCCTTGCTCAAAGTCCTCCAGTATTTCTCAGCACACTTAAAATAGAATGCAGCACTCTTCCATGGTCTAAAACCCCTACAGTATTGTCTCTGGCATCATCCTCTACTATCTATTCTGTACTATTTCTGGAAATACCAAACACACTCCTACCTCAGGATCTTTGCACCTGCCACTCCCTCTGACTGAATTGCTCTTGCATCAAATACTCTTAAGGTTTTCTCCCTCATTTTTCTCCAGAGAGACTTCCTTTGCCCTCCTAGCTAATAAAACATCTCTCATTATTCCCCATGCCCATGCCCCACTTTATTTTACAATCTAGAATTTATCACATCATCCAACATTATCTATTTGATGATTTTATAGTCTTCTTTCCTCTCTGGAATGTTAGCAGGAACTTTATTTCTGTCATTTACTGTTTATCCAAGCCCCTAGAATAGTGAGTGCCACAGATTAGGTACTCTATAAATTTTTTTTAGTAGTCAATAAATTTTTAATGAATGAATGAATAATAAATACGTGAATGAAGCATATGACTCACCTACTTAAAAATGCTTCAGTCTTCAGACAAAGGCATTCGAAGTCTCTCACAAAGAAGTTCCATCTGCCTTCTAGTGTCTACGCAGTCTTTGTACAACTTATAGAACTACCCTGGGTCCCATGTTATTTCCCAAACTGCTTCAAGATGTTGTATCTTTATACCTTTCCTTAGAATAAACCCTCTTCCTTGAAACCTCTACACTGTCTTCTTTACTTAGTGAAATTCTATTCATCCATCAAGACTCATCTCAACTACTACCTCTTTTGTGAAAGTCCCACTGGAAAATGTTTATCTTCAATTAATAAAAAATATGGTTTTAATCGCACAAAATCTGGATGCAGAAAAATCCATTTTTTTTTTTTGAATGATGATAAATTTGCTTCAAGTCCCTCTTTGGCCAGGCTAGTGGGACATTCATTCTCCATCATTACTAGGATTTTCTCATGGCTGTATATGAGGGTCTTGGAATCTTATAAGGCCTAGGTCATTTGTGAAAATATTTTACAACCTTCACACCATGCTTATCTTTGCCAATATGCCCATTATCTAACCTGGATTTTTGCTGTATCAGGGAGACTCCAGGGCTTCCAGTCAAACTCAGTTCCAGAGAAATACCGCATCTAGTAAACTGTAAGTAAGTGGGCCAGGTCTCTACTCTGGGTAGATTCACAGCCCCAGAATCCCATCATTTCTGCCTTTTTATCCTTTCTCTTAGTCTTAGAGATTCTTCAAGTATCTCACTTTCATTCAAGTCTGACCTTAAAACCTAATATTAAACTTGATCTTTCCTCTTTTCCAGGACATTCTAATATATGCTCATTAGTTAGCTAAATCAAAGACAATAGGGAAGAATGACCACCAAAAAAGCCAGGATACCTTCTTGCAATGTGTGCAAAAAAAGCAGTGAGAACAAAACAGAAATTATCATTTCAAGAAATTATCCTTGCTATCTGGACAAATGTGATAATTTTAAAAAATTGTCAACTTCTTCTATATCCACAGTGAAGACAGAAAAATCACTTAAAAGTAAATTTTATCATTGTAGTACCATTCTATTTCAGTGCAAATATAAGGAAAGTAGGAAATGCCCATTATATGAGTGAAGAGAGTAATATACTTATTACTTCCCTGTGACTTTGGTGTGCTTCCATACTCATGATTATTCATGGCGGAGGGGCTAAGAAAATCTTTAAAAGGAACAAAGAGACCTATTGTGAGGGAAGTGCTTGAGATCTCAATCACTTCTCCAGGAGATTCTCAATTAGAACATTTATTAGAAAAGGTGGTCCTATTATGCTGAGCGAAATAAGTCAATCAGAGAAAGACATGTATCATATGACCTCACTGATATGAGGAATTCTTAATCTCAGGAAATAAACTGAGGGTTGTTGGAGTGGTGGGGGTTGGGAGGGATGGGGTGGCTGGGTGGTAGACATTGGGGAGGGTATGTGCTATGGTGAGCGCTGTGAATTGTGTAAGACTCTTGAATCACAGACCCGTACCTCTGAAACAAATAATACATTATATGAAGAAGGAAAGAAGGAAAGAAAGAAAGAAAGAAAGAAAGAAAGAAAGAAAGAAAGAAAGAAAGAAAGAAAGAAAGAAAGAAAGAAAGAAAGAAAGAAAGAAAGAAAGAAAGGAAAGGAAGGAAAGGAAGGAAGGAAAGGAAGGAAGGAAGGAAGGAAGGAAGGAAGGAAGGAAGGAAGGAAGGAAGGAAG